>NC_133622.1:108809852-109057352 GCF_048593235.1 Sminthopsis crassicaudata
TGATTTGAGATACAAAAGCTGGTTGTGAAAATTTAAGGCTTATATTTCACAAGTAAGGCATCAGCCTACAGATGTCTTTTAAAATTCATAACTATATAGCTATGATTTAATTAATTCCATATTTTGTGACTCTTGAAATGGTAAAACTAAGGCAAATCTTGATCACAACAAAAACTATTCACAAACCCTAATAGCATGGAGAGTGTTATTAAAATTTTTTGATCTCTTTTATTCTTGTATCATCTATGTTTTCAACCATCTTTGATAAATAATATAGAAGTGAAAAAAAAGTTTAGTAAAACTTCCTGACATATCAAAAAACCTCACATTATATGAAGAGTGAAACACATCCATAATATCTAACCTCTGCAAAGAGAGGAAGTATAATGCCAAGGGAGAGTGGGGAGAGGAGACACTTTGTCCTATTTCTCAGCATTTTTAAAAATTGTTTTATTATTGTTTTTTTCCATTACATTATTATAGTCATTATTCATATTTTTCAGTTATTGATTCCTTAACTTTGTATCAATTTATATTTCTATTAATTCTAATCAATTTCTTACAAA
Source organism: Sminthopsis crassicaudata (assembly GCF_048593235.1). Lineage (NCBI taxonomy): Eukaryota > Metazoa > Chordata > Mammalia > Dasyuromorphia > Dasyuridae > Sminthopsis > Sminthopsis crassicaudata. The sequence continues at coordinate 108,810,419 of NC_133622.1, forward strand.
ATAATAATATTCTACTATATAATTTACTTAGTCATGTCCCAATTATCATACACTTTGTTTCTCATTATATAACACCATAAAAAGAGGAGCTATAATTGTTTTTCTAAATAGTCTTTTTGTCATTGTCCTCTTTGGGATACATGCCTAGCAGTGAAGTTTCTTGGATCAAAGGGTCTAAACATTTTATTCATTGAAATCACACAATTCTAAATTATGTTCTGGAATGATTGTACAAATTCTTAGTTCCACATGTCCACTATGTCCAACATAATGGTTGGTCTGATATAAATATACTTAATTTGCACACAGCATTCTTCATATATCGACAAATTCAATTTCTTGTTTTATTATGCTTTATGTCAATACCATTTGACTTTGTATAATAGACACTTTTTATCCTTTTGTAGCGATCCTTTAATGTTTCATCAGACCAGTGATTGGTATTCTCTGATGTGCTGATGAAGAGCATTTCTTGTGCATCTGTATTTTATTCTGTTATGTAATAAAGGGAAACTTCTGTATGTACATCAGCTAAAGACATCCTCAAAGCTGAGAAGATGTATATGTATAGAATGCATGAATGTTTCTGATATAGAGATCAAAGCTGTTACTATCACATTATTGAGAAAAATGCATACCAGCCATTGTGAAAACCCACTTTTTTGAAAAGGGGTATAGTGCAATTAAAATTGTCCTTCTTGTTCAATCACATGTAAAGCTTAAAATGTTATTTTAATGTGAGCAAATATTTTCACAATTGATTAGTGTTAGATCCGAATCTAAATGATCACACATTCTTCCCTTTATCATATAAGAATAATGACTAAGTATTCTGCTAAATAAACATGTGAGGAAAATATTTTATTTTTGCTGACACAATGAAAGAGTAGATAATGAATTTCCCATGCACAGAAATGTCAAACTGTTATTGGAAATTGCAAAAAAGTCTCCCCCTACCTCCAAAACCCATGTGCAAATCATTTAGAAGAAAATATATTAGGGGATAACATAGGATGTATCAATATAAACTTATATATATAAACATGTATAAAACTTATTTCATTAAGCCTTCCCCCCTTTTCCTAATTTTCCTATTTCTGGCAAAGATACCCTCATGCTCCTAGTTACTCGGGTTTGAAATTCACAGTCATCCCAGACTTCTCTTTCTTTCCCCTCCCATACCTATCTAATGAGTTGTTAAGCCTTGTTCTCCATAGTGTGTATCAAATATATCTCCTTCTGTTCCCCAACAGTGCTACTACCTTAATACATTTCCTCCTATTATGGAAGACTAGCCTCAAAGTTGATTTCTCTGCCCATTGGTAAGTCACCCTGACTCAAGTTTATTCCCATTCCAGTCCATTTTCTACTTAGTTATCAAATATATCTTCCCTGAAGGACATCTGACAATATCAGATCAAACTTCTCTGATTCTTATTTGCTATTTGCTATCAACTTGGATTAATAAGTTTATTCAATATTCACTATATATTTCTTTTGTTTAACTGGCACTTTGAATCAAACCTTAGATATATAACTTGAAATATACTTTCCCCATTAATAGAGAGTGATCAGAAGTTCGGCTGGAAAACAAAAAAAATTATTCCCCATAGACTAAAAGTGTGAAAAGGATGGGGCATATAGATGGTGCCTAGCTTTGTGGTACCCTTCTCCTGTTTCCTTCCTGAAGGAATTAAAGTTTCTCTTAGAAAGGAATGGTCAAGCCACATCTAAACAGACCTATATGGACACACATAACAAGGCAGATACACACACACACACACAACATATATCTATACTTTAGTAGCTTTCATGTTTCATCTAGTAACACTGAACCCTTGTTATTTTTCACACAATATTCCATCTCCTATTTTGGGCACTTTTCATTGGCTAGCTCTTCCTTCTCATTTTCACCTATTGGCTTTTTTTTTTTTTTTTTTTTTTGTCTCAGCTAAAATCCAACTTTCTTTTTTTTTTTTTTTCTAAATAATATTTTATTTTCACCAATTACGTATTAAAACAATTTTTGATATATTTTTTTAAAAAGTTTCGAGTTCCAAATTCTATTCTCATCTTTCTTTCCACCCCTCCTTGCCAGGGATCAGAAGCAAGTAGATACATATTATACATGTTCAATCATGTAAAACATTACCATATTATTCATTTTGCACAAGAAGACTTCTACAACAACAACAACAAAACAAAACAAGTATACTTCAATTTGTATTCAGACATCAGGCTTTTCTCTGGAGACACATGTTTTATCATGAATCTTTTGGAGTTGTCTTGGATGATTATGTTGCTGAGAATAATTAAGGCATTCACAATTCTAATTATATAATATTACTACTGTTATGTACAATATTCTCCTGGTACTGTTCATTTCACTTTGCGTAAGCTCATGTAAATCTTTCTAGGTTTTTCTGAAATCATCTTGTTTGTTGTTTCTTGTAGTGTGATAATATTTCATCACAATTATAAATGACAACTTGTTCAGCCATTCCCCAATTGATGAGGATGCTCTTGATTTATAGTTCTTAGCTACCACAAAAGATTTCCTAGAATAATAAAATCTTATTTTCTATAAGAAGCTGGTTTTTTTTTTGGATCTTCCTCAATTACTATGCTTTCCCTCCATTAATTATATGATTTATCCTTTATGTTGCTTGTTTCCACGTTGCTCTCTAATTAGATTATTAATTCTTCAAGGGACTATCTTTTACCTTTCTAGAGGTAGCATCAAGATGCTGGTGGATGGAGCACTAGATTTGAAATAAAAGGAGACTCAAGTTTAAATCCAGTCTCAGATACATAAGATTGTACAACCCCCAGCAAGCCATTTAACATGTTTGCCTCAATTTTCTAATCTACAAAATGGGGATAATAATACCTACCTCACATGGTTGTGAGGATCAAATAAGATACTGGTAAAAAAAAATCACTTAGCACAATGAGTGGCTATGGTAGTTAATAAATGTTTATGGACAAATGTTATATCTTGTTTGTGCATAGCTGTTCCCTTGTTATAAGCATTATAATCAGTAATTCATACTGTAATGAGACATTTAGATTTTTCATTTCCTTTGATTAATTTTCCTTATTCAAGGCACAGTAATTTCTTCTTCAACATTTAGGTATCTAAAAGCCAATCTTCTGGCAAAAGCCTATCCCATGAGATGTAAAAATTTACTTCAATCCTTAAACAATTTTTAGATGAGAAGTCAGAGGAAGAAACTCACCTGTTCCCTACTCTTTGGTAACATGTAAATCTTTCTCCCCATTTAGACTATCTGTGAACTTTTTAAATATAGCTCATCTGTAACTTGATTTAGTTTACATATAAAATTTGTCCTATGCTATTTGTTTTCTGTGGGTATGGATCATGATTATTTAATTTTGTTGAACTTTTGTAACATTTAAGGAAGCACGAGGTTATGAAACTATTCTTCTCTCTAACTTTTACAGTCTAAAAGGACTATACAAGATCGCAACAGGTAAAATAATTATTTCTCTGTTACTCTAATGCAAAATTCCTTCTAAGGGCTAGATAGAATGATAATTCAGGTTTTCTTAGAGGCTTGAACCTAAGTGTGAGCATAATAATAAAGCCTAAATTGTTACTTCTATAATTTCTGCATTGTGGTAGATATATTTTGGCTACAGTTAAATATTATTTGAACTTAGAGAAGAGACATTTTTCACATAAAAATGATATGAAAAAATAGTGGGGAAGATACATATTGCCGATATTATGGTGTATTCTTAGATGAATGGCCTTTTGAACTTAGGGACATTCTAAATGATGAAGAATAGAGTTGGAAAGAAGCTAACAAATTATTTAGGTCATCTTCATTGGCAGAGAGATGCACATAGATACATTGTTTGCACCTTCATTATAAATGGAGAATAAGCTAGGCCTAGAATTTGCCACACTTTCCAAGATCCCAAATTACTAACTACTAGATAGTGCTCTCGCTCTTTCTCTCTCTCTCCCTCTCTCTCTCTCTCTCTCTCTGTCTGTCTGTTTGTCTGTCTGTTTCTCTGTCTCTCTGTGTCTTTGTCTTGCTTTGTCTCTGTATGTCTCTGTTTTTCAACAAATATTATCCTAATAAAGCGATATAATTGCAAATCACTATTATGATCCAAAAAATAAAATGAGAGGTCACTCAAAGAGCTTTAGAACGATATATGGTGGTCATTTTAATTAAGGTAATTCTTCATTTGATTTGTGATCTCAAGAGTGCCTCTTAATGGTGTATTATGATCCGGGAGTACCTCCGACATGAGGATTTGCTAAGTCCTTCTAAGTATGCTCATCTGCCTTTTGTGTCTATCTTCACTTAACTCCCCTCTGGATCCAAGAAGCTGTAACATGTGTAGTGCCCACATCTGGGTAAAGCTGTCTCAGCAAATAGGCTAAACCAGATTGAGGGTTACAGAAAGACTTCAAACCCTTGAGTTAGTTAAGAAAATGTCTCTCCCAATTATGTGAATATTTCTCTCAACACATGGGAGCAATTTGCTCTAACAGCCAAGAAGTTGGCAGAAGCAGGATCTGTGGAGTGAGCAGAGCTTGGTCAGACATCAAAAATATCAAGGTACATCCTGATGCATTCCCTTGACTTTTGTCATGCTACTGGACTTTCAAGGACTGAGAGAGGCTGATGTCTTTGTTCATTTCTTCCTCACTTAAATCCAATTTGTGTCCTTTTTGAAAATGAAGAACAAATAACAACCATATTCATATCTTCTTATGTTCCTTGACTTCCGGACTTCCACAAATTTTCCATCAATTCTCCACTGTTCTGTTTAGGGTACTTTCTTCTAGATCTCTTCATATTTCAGTGGAGCATTGTATTTGACAGTCTGTTAATCCTCATATTATGACAGACCTATTTCTGTCTGCAATTGTGTGGTCCTTTGATATTTTTTATGCTGCATTTGGTGCACAAATCTATATTGACAATATGCTGCCAAGATCTTTTGAGGTCTTGATTATGTCATCCAAAATGTATGGGATACCTCCCAGCTTCCTGTCATCTGCTATTTAGGTATGTATGACATCAAGAGAATTCATTGATAAAAGTGTTAAATAGGATAAAACTCTTTAGCTGTTAAAATCATTTTGCTGAGACTTCCAAGTTGACATCAACTTTTTAATGACTCCATTTTGGACCTAGGATTTTCAGCAAAGTTGAATTTACCTAAATATCTTGGCTTAAGTAGATCAGTTAATTAACTCAAATTTATGAAAGACAAGTGCACAGCACTGTGGTAAGCATTTAGAATAAATTGCTCAAGGTCATATAGACAGTCTGTCAAAGGCAAGCTTTGGACCTGGATTATCTGATTCCAGAGTCAATATTCTTTCCAAATCAACATACATCCTTCTGAATGAGTGGTCATTCTGACGAATTTGGGAGGTAAGGGAGAAAATGTTTAAATCGACAAACTAACTTTTGCTCAATGCCTTTTGCATACTGTTGTTTCATAGGTTTCTTTTTGTTAGCTAGAGCACAAAAGTTTCACTGAGTGTATCTGTGCGTAGGGGTACAGACCCCTGTGGTACAAACTTCCTGAAGCCTAATCACTGCTAACAAAATTTAAAATAATTCTAGCAAATATTTTATTTCAATAAGAGGTTAGTAAAATTAAGATACAAATTGTTTTCCATCTGAGTTCATGGATCCACTAAAAAACATTCACAAATCCTTTGTATTTCTATAGACACCAGGCTAAGAATCCTTTCCCCTTAGTTATTTCGCTCTACTTCTAGACCAAACAAGTCTCAGTTCCAGGACAGGTGGTATTATTTCCCAGTATTCTTTCAATTTTCTAATCCTATTATTTCTTTCTAATAATATTGATATCAATACAAGGTGACCAATCCTCAAACTGCTAAAAATATCCAATCCCCTCTCCAGAAAGAGACAACAAAATGAAGAAATAATATAAATGTAAAGGTCAATTTTTAAGAAATAATTTAATTTAAATTAAAAAAAAAAACTTGAGAAGTAGACTTTTAGGAGAAGATTGATTATTGGTAATGAACAAAAGTGTTTTTCCCCCATTCTTTCTAAAGAAATATTATAGAGAGGCCGGATATTGATATGATATAGAGAGGATATGTATGGTTTGGCACCAAAAGTTCGACTTTGGTCATGTGAAAAATTCACAATGGCCATTCTCTTTGGCAAAAGGTAGATTTATTTAGAGAAATAGGTTATAGACAAAATGCAGGGACACAATAGACATTGGGAATGGCAAGCAGTGGGAGAGCATATGAAAGATAAGTTTTTCAGTGGAACCTATAATTATCCAATAGAGACCACCCCATGAGTTTGGGGGTTAGCTGGCAGGCCAAATCCCAAAAGGGATCTAGCCTCCCCCCACAAGAGTTAGTCAGCTATAAAGAGGAGAAGTGGCATTGGAAAGCATAGTGGAACTAGGGGAGATACCATATGGTAGAGTGCCATGGTAGACTGACCCAAAGAAGGGTAACAACCATGTGATGGCTCAAGTGTGTATTTTATATGGAAAATTTCACCTCAGGGACATGACTGGGATTCCTGACAAGTTATAGTAAAGTGAGACTGCTTAAGACCTCTACAGAGGGTGGGTCTCCGGGAGTTTGCTATAACTTGGATTTCAAACTGGTCCATCTCCCCAGAAGGTGGGACCTTGAAGCTAAACTGATCTCTTTCACAGCCTTCTGCCTGCTTGCCCTAGGGAAGATTGATTTCTCTACTACCCACATCTAATATTGAAGACCTCATCAAATATGAACTAATTTAAGGAATATGGGGCTGCAGTTCCAGTTATTGAACTTGGTGTTACTGGAAGGATTGGGAGAAGGATGGAAGGAGAAAAAAAATCGGATATAGAAAGAGTTAAGAGGATTATTAAGAAAATTTCAGGCTTTGAAAAGACAGATTAGAATCCTCAATTAATTAGATTAGATTAGATTGGAATCTTTAATCTATAATGCTCTGGTATTATGCTAGAAATTGGAACCAAAAACTGCCAAGAAAAGAATCTATCCTTGCAAAGAGATTATATTCATATTAGGAAAACCAGAAGTACGTATATATGTTTACATACATATATATCCATTCACCAACATAGATATAGATAGGTTTAGATACATACACACATATAAAGAGAATAAATATAAATAAACATGAAATGTTTTAATACTAGATAGTTTGTGAGGGAAGATATTAAAATTCAGGGCTATAAGAAAGGCATAGTACAGGTATAAGAATGAACTGATCTAGAATAGTAAATAGGATCTATCAAAACTAATCAATCAATTTTAAGTATAGCCTGATCTCACTGTTAAGTTCAAGGGACCAAAGTATTAGTTCTAGAGTCATGCTGAAAATAATAATTTACATAAAGGTGTTTAACAATGAGAAGCAGATTAGCTTCATGGTTTGAGAGCTGTTCTCAAACAAAAAATAGTTGTTGTTCTAAAAGAGTCCATGACATCAGGGAGGTGATGTCATAGCATACAAGGGAACAAGATTTAAGTGAGGGAGGGCTGTGCAAGGTTACCTGGCTCATTTTCCCCTTTAGAATTATCTGGGTCCAGTGGACAAATAATAGATAAGGGATGACTGGAGATGACCCTGCAGCTCTAAGTCTTGGATATACTGGCAGATCTTTTTAAGCTAATGTCTTCAACAGATCTTAATTTAACTGAGGCCACAGCCATTCAATGATTAAAACTAGGTAGCAATTGAGGCAAAGAATCTCTTCTTTAAAAGTAAAAAATAAAATCCAAATAAATAAATTGAATCCTTATTGACTCAGATTGAATATAAACAGTGATCATTCCTGCTTTGGCTAAAAACCTGCAGAGTCTTCCCTGCTAGATTTATTTATCTACTTATTTATTTATTTATTTTTACTAAGTAAAAGAGATTTTTTTTTTTTTGTCTCAAAAAAGGATTGGATTCAAGTTAGATCTGAAATATAATGGTGATATGATTTAATGTATTTAGATGTAGGGGTACTAGTGGAACACTTGTCAGAATTAGTGTTGCCCCAACACCTGACCATACCTTATACTAACTATGGATAAAAGAAACTACAGAGAAAATATAGCTGAAAGAATGTTAGGAATACAAATTTGTTGAAGAAAATGACCTGATCTGTATCCTCATTCTCTATCTCTCAGAACCCTTGACAACATTTCACAGTGGTTAAAAATTGTTTTTGAGCTGGCAGCTTTTCACCCCTCAGTATCAGCCCCTCCCTCTCTTCACTTCAAGGACTCAGTGATCTCCTGTGTCTTCATCTTTACTCTTCCATCCACCCCCATTCTGCCTATTAAACTCTGCTTTTTCATCATTCATTCCCAATACCTGATAACAGTTTAATGTGTCACAAGTCTCAGAACTATATGCATTTTAACAGGGATCAAGGTCTTAAGCTTAAATGAAACCCTGATAGTAGCTATCAGTCAACAAATGGTGGAGGATTTATTTGGGCATGTTTGAAATATTCATTCAACAAAATCTATTAAGTGCATGAGGCTCTCACACTAATCACATGTGGTATGTGTGTTCCTGAGCACATGTGTGTGTGCATAGGAAATGAGGATGGTAGTATTTGACTACCCTGCTTGCTTGTATAGCCATCTTTACCACAATTAACTCCTTAAAGGACCTTAAGAAAATCCATGTATCCCTAAATCCATTCATTCTTTCTATTCACACAGTCACTTATTTATTTCGAGGAATAGTATAATAGCTACCGTGTAGTCAACTCTTCAAGTTCATTATTACCAAAATTAATAAAACATTTAGCAAATTATCTGGCCTGTAATAAATAATTTATTTACATGCTTTAATGTACTTAATATCACCTTTTATTAGGGCACAAAGTACTTACACAACTCCCAATTATCATTCTTTCTCCAGGCTTTAGGTTCAGGAGTATTAACAAGCAGCAACTTGGAGTAGTGATAAATATTCTTTAAATGATACAATTAGGGATAAAACAGGGGTGTATGTGAAAAGGTGAGGTTAATGGTGATGAGGTTAGTGGCAGTTAGAGAGTTGTTAAAATCCCCTTATGGTCAGTGCAGGTTCTTCATAAAATAATTCATGAACCCAAAATATTAAAAACTTTATTGTTGGATAGGAAACCAGCTGTGCTAAGAGACTGACTTCTTTAGTACCAAAGTCCTATTAAGGAAATGGAGGCTAACATTGAGAAGAGAATGCCTTCTCAGAGGGCAGGGTCCTAGAAGTAAAGCAAGCTGCTTTGGGCCTTCTGCAAAGAGTGAGTTCAGAAGCTGTCCTTTAAAAGGAATCTTTGAGGTTTAGTTTCAGGTTGAAAAGGAAGCCAAAGTTCCCAGGCCTAGATGCTTATCAATATGCAGCCCAGATCTACAATTGGAATTCAAAGGGTCTGACATCCTCAAAAGATCAAAAAGGTGCTTTTTGACCAAAATTTCTAATTGAATCAAAGGGTCTGGCGTCCCTGAAAGATAACTTATCTGGAGGGATATGCTTTTCCAGGAGGGTCTAAGACTCAAAAGGGAACACAATTTTATTGTGATAATTTTAAAGGGAACACAGTTTCAGTAAAGAAAAGTTTCCCTCCCCTTTCAGTGGGATATGCTATACCCAAATGCATGAGTTCTGTGGCCAACAGGGTCTTTGTTTCTGTTGTAGCAGCCCCTAACTACTGGGGCAGGACAATATAGACAGAAATTTTCGTGTCTATGATAGGATTCTGGAACAAACACTAAAAGCTAAGTCAGGCACCATCTATTTCAATCCTTTCTTATGAAAGAAGAAACTGAGATCTGTTGAAGTGAAGTGACTTGCCCAAGTCCCACACATAATAATTATTAGAGGTAGAATTATAATTTACATCCCCTGACTCCAGAAACAGTGTTCTTTCCACTGTGCCAAATTAATTTAAACAAGGGATTAAGGAAAAAAAAATAGATTGAGTAGGCATAAAGCAGAGGTTTTCATTATAGCAGAAGACATCCTTGAGGAATGATGATAAAAGTAGCAGGGAAAGACAGAGTTTGCTTCTCATGATTACTCTTAGGGGTGATATGACTCAGAGCTCTTAATGCATTTAAGATAGGAAGGTTTAAGAACTGAGTGATTCAGGAGATTCAGATGATTATATTTTCTGGAATTAGAAGTGTTCTCTTTAATGTAAACCCAGACTGAGAGAGTAGATAAGGTAAAGATTCACCTTTTGGTAGAGAGATTGCTTTGGGGAATGGCAGAATGATTAGGGTCAATAAACAGTGATTAGAGAGGTAGTATTTAAACTCAGCTAATATGTTTGATATCAAATAGAGTTCAAGTCACTGAGAATCTCTGACCTAATTAAGAGCACCACAATTACCTTCCTCACTTCCCTTACCTCCCACTTTTTTTTCTGCCTATTTTCTTATCTATTTATGGTCATATGGAATTAATAAATGGATAGATGAATGAATTAATGAATGAAAACATACTAAGAACTTGTCTAGGCACTGGGGATACAATTTCAAAAGTGAGACAGTTTTTCACCTTAATGTATCACTTTACTTAGCATCAGTTTATGTAAATCTCTCCAGACCTCCCTAAAAATCATTCTATTGATCATTTCTTATAGGAAAAAAAAACATTCCATAACATTCACATGCTGTAACTTATTCAGCCATTCTCCACCCAATGGTCATCCACTCACTTTTCAGTTTCTTGCCACTACAAAAAGGCTGCCACAAACATTTTTGCACATATGGGTTTCTTTCCTCCCTTTATTGATCTCTTTGGGATACAGGTCCAGTAGAGACATTGCTGGATCAAATGATATGCACAGTTTGATAGTCCTTTGGGCATAGTACCAAATTGTTCTGCAGAATAGTTGGATTAGTTCCACTAATAATGTATGTGTCCCAGTTTTTCCTTCTCCTCCAACATTTATCATTATTTCTTTCTGTCTGAGATGTGAAGTGGTACCCCAGAAATTGTCTTAATTTGCATTTCTCTGAACAATAGTGATTTAGAACTGAATCTGAAAAGTATCTATTCATATCCTTTTAACCATTTACCAATTGGAGAATGGCTTGAATTCTTATAAATTTGAGTCAATTCTCTATATTATTCAGAAATGAGGCCTTTATCAGAACCTTTGAATGTAAAATTTCCTCTTCCTCCAGTTTATTGCTTCCCTTCTAATCTTATCTGCATTGGTTTTGTTTTTATAAAATCTTTTAAATTTAATATAATCAAAATTTTCCATTTTGCATTCCATAAGGTATTCTAGTTCTTCTTTGACCACAAATTCCTTTCTCCCTGGATGACTCTTTTAGAGGTTATTCATTAAGGTACAGAGTTGGCAAAGAACAGGAAATATTGCAAGATATGTTGGATGAATGGATAAATGGAAAATATTCTTGCTATCTTCTAAGACTTGAGACAGTTCTTTTGAGAGAATTAGTCCAACAAGCTGTCTCCACATTACAGCTCCACCCCACCAACTTCTTATGAAGTATTTATCTTCTGTACCGAAAAATCAATCCATTAAAAGATAGAGATTCAGGGCTTGAAATACATAATACAACTATCAAAAATAAATTGTGTATTTTTCATTTGTTTGCAAAATAGAAGGTATCTTCTGTTTTGGAGATATTTTTATCTCCATTGAATTAACTACTGAAGTCTAAATGAGATTACCATCTAAAACAATTTACCTCCTTCTGTTGAGTTCAAACATATTGGCTGGGATTCAAAAATGATGAAGCTGGACTTGCAGGAAGCATATAATATCCTTAGTATTTGAGCTGACATGAATGGAAGCCAGCCTTTTAGACATGGCTCAGACACTGTAATTACATGATTTCGCCTTTCCACTTGTTTTACAGATTTGTAACTTTCCAACATTTATTTAAAGAAGTGTTGCCAAATATTTTTGACCACAATTTGTTGAATACATATATGACAATATGTCCCCTTCCTCTTTTCAAAGAAAAGTTTATTCTTCTGATTCATTGAGTAGTCACTTATTATATCATGGTTTTCCATGCAATGCTCAAAAGTGACTTCCATCAGTCAAGGGACCATAATGAGATTTGTACTGGGGACAAAGAAGTTAAGAATAGACCCAACATATATAGATCAAATCTATAGTCCTTAATTATGTGAGAAGGTGAAGCCTGTTGTATTGCTTAGGAATTATAATTTTTTTTTTATTAACCACAGTTTTCCTGGAGTACCCTATGATGATCATCTGACAATAAGAGAGATAGTATACAGGTGAAAGTTTCAGCCTGCAGGGCTGAAAGAAAGCCCAGAATTGAAGAAAGAATTTTTGGCCAGTCACAAACTAACAGCAAGATCTAAACTCTGGATAGACATTTTTTTTTAAACATGCCCCAGGGGTTTCTGCTACATGGGATATTCTGACTAAAAATTTATCAAAAAGGAAGCCTTGAGGCTGTCAAATTACTCTCACCAATTTACTAGAGAGAAATTATAAGATGGCTAAGCGCTGTTCTCCATCAAGTTTATGGGGGAAAAAAAAATTTCGGGCACCTTCTGCAAAGGGTGAAGTGGTTCATCAAACTCTTAACACAGACCAAGAATCTGGTATGTTTTAATTAAGGGCAGAGCAAGATTTTTTTTTTTTTGGCTGCTGAGCATTTAGCTTGGGTTCATGATTTACTTGGGTCCATATTTGTGAAACCATAGTGAAACTATTGATCTGTACACTTTCCCTTTTTGGGCAGATCAACAAGTAACTTGTAAATTATAATTTTAGAGAGTAATATGAAGGGCTAAATGTCTTGTCCTTTGTAACATGAGACAGTGTGTCCCTGGGGTTGGCAGAGAAAGCCTAAAATACTAATAAAATTACTCCTTGAGGTAAGTAGGAGATCAGTGGAGGTCAGTTCAATGTTATAGTCCCACCCTTTGTGGAGGTCATAGGGAGCCCTATCTTGCTGTGTCCAGTCAGAAATCCAAGTTATATCAAACTACTGAGGTTAAATTTCCCCTAAAATTTTGTTCATGGATGCCCTTTTGGAAATTGCTTATCATAGTGTTCTGCCTTATGGTATCTTTCTCTCACTGTTCCCGCATGTCTCATGTGCCTTTCCTTTTATTCCCCCACCAGGCTTTATGGTGTCTCCCTCCTTCTTAATCTAACTCTTTTAGCATTTAGCACCCTCTATGGATTTATCCTGCCAATTAAAATCATATTCTCACCTCATGGAATATTTCCTTCCTCCTAGTCAATTCTAAGTTCCACTAATGAAATTGTCTTTTCCATTGTTAATTGTTAAAATCTTTTTCCTTGCTAACTATATGCTCTCCCAAATCTATTTCATATTTACTATTCCTGGTATTTATTGTATCTATTTTATCTGAAATTTTTATTTTGAATTCTTCACATGATCAAACCCCATGTCAACAAAGCCTATGTCAACAAATCAGTCACAATTCTTAGAGGTGGGAATTGAAATTAAGTCATCCTGATTAAAAATGAGCTGAGCTTTTATTAGCCAGGACTGGATGCCTCATGTTTATTATTGCTTTCATGTTTGTTCCTCTGAATCCCATTTGTACTTATGTTGAAAAGAGTACTCTTGCATTTGTTTATTTATTCACTTATTCATCAATTTATTCATTGATTTACTTATTTATTCACTTATCCATCCATAATTAATTATTCATTTACTTTTAAATGTCATTTGTCTGAAGGAGTGTTTTCATTGATATAGGGATTTCCAGGGCAGAACTTTTACCAATACAGATAGACATCTATGATGCAATCTAAAGTGTTAGAGCGGGATCTGACTTGGTTCTCAGTGATTCAGTGATCTGAAGCAATCCCAATAGACTTTGGACAGAAAATGCCATTTGCATCCAGAAAAAGCATTAAGGAGACTGAATATAAAGCAACACATGCTACATTCACTTCTTTTTTCTGTTTTTTTTTTTCCTCTTTCCCATGGTTTTTCTCTTTTGCTCTGAGTTTTCTCTCCCAATATGATTCATAAAGAAATGTGTAGTAAAAATAAAAATTAAAAAAATTTAAAAATAGAATGATGTATGAGTGGGGGAAAATTAAGAGTTAAGAACATTGTTTCATATAATATAAGATAGAGTTAGGCTTTGACCTCAGGTTTTTGACCCCAATAATAGCTCTCTATCTATTAAATCACTTACTCACTCAATCTACAACATGTATTAAACTTTTATGTTCCAGATACTTGGCACTATCCCTCATATATAGTCTATTCTATCCTCTGTCACTGCTGCTATCCTGGTCTTAACCTTCATCATCTCACTTATAAATCATTGAAAACGATGGTCTTCCCATTGTAAGCAACATCCCTCTCCAATCCACTCTTTACTCAACAGTCAAACTGATTTTCATAAATTGCAGATCTGATCATAAGCATCAATAAATATTTATTAATTGCCTATTATTGCCTATTATTGAAATCTCTAGGAGACTTCTTACATGGTTCTCTATGCACATTGACCTCAGGGAAGGAAGGAAGAAATCCATAAGTGGATATGTTTGTTCCTCATTAGGTTCCTTGTATGCTGTGCTTCTGTTTAGATATCTTCAAATAGAATAGGAGTCAGGTACTAGTAGTCAGAAAATCCAAGATGAAAAGCCTTCCTGTCTTTGGGGCTTTATTTTGTGTTGATACCTGTCTGAGATTTTCCTATGTCAGAGCTTTACCATTTGCCCTCTAAAGGAACATGTCTATTTCATTTTTTTATCCTATGAAAATAATACTCTCTGTGTACATATACTGTACATATATATGTATGTGTGTATCCCCATTCTAAACCGGTGATTTCATCAAGGTAGGAGACTCTTGATATGGGAATTTTTGGTGTGATTTGGCATGTTTACCTCACAGGCAATTGTATGTTTTGGAATTCATGGATTCATCTTTCTATCTGAAGGGCTGGAGGGTAATGGATGGGAATATCTTCTATTCTTCTTGCTTTTATTACATTCCCATAAAAATTATGAAGAGAGGAACATAAACATGAGTTAGATAAGCTACTTGTACTAAGTGAAGAAAAAGATTAGAGAAGTGAAATGAATGTTTCTTTTTTTAATGTAGTAAACTGAAAGATAATTGTACTGATTCTTGCATTGGGCATTGAACTTTTCCATAATTATTTTTTTATGAAGTTTAAGTGAGTAAGTGACAATATTTTAAAAATAATTATAATGGATATACTTCTAAATAGATTATTTACTTACCTTACTTTTTAGCAAGAGCACAATTTAATATTTTCTTGATATCTCAGGAGAGGAAAAGGGAAACAAGAGCTGGTCTGGTAGCAAGGAAGAGCTGGATTAAGGCCCCATACTGGCTTTGGGACCTAAGATTACATATATCACACAGAACTTCTCAGTTTTCTAGGCAACTCTCTAAGACTCAACAGTTCAAAGAAGTTTCTCATTTATATTGGCAAAGGTCATCTTCTTACTTTGAAATGTATGATATCAGTGAAATGAAAGGTCATATACCTTTTCTTCTTCAGGGACATAATTCTATCTTTGTCACTTTCTTCAATATGTGCAGTCTTTTGGGGCTTCCATTCATTCCTATAACATTGATTATAACTTATTTGGATATACTTTTTATTTATGTATCTAGATATTACTTCTATTTTTCACCCATATCTGAAACTGCCACCTCCATCTAAATCTCCTACTGTTATCTCAATATTTCCCATATTTATATTTTTTCTTCAAATCTTAAGCTTTTATTTGCTATTTCCCATAATTATACCATCATTCACTTTATCTGTCATTCTTGAAACTTTGAATTTTCCTTCACCAAGTTCCAGTACCAAGTTCTGTTGATGCCTTTCCTTAATATTTCTTTAAACCAATTTCTCTTTTATGTAGCCCCTCTAGTAAAGGCCTGTCTCATTAGCAACTAAAGCTTCTTAATAGGTATCTCTACCAGCACTTTTTTTTTCTCCTATCCACCCCTCATATTGCTACCAGACATCTTATATATATATGATGTGCCTGGCAAACTCAATTTACTACAATACACAGAGCATGGATATAATATACGGCTATCATTTGGCTATATTACTCCACTGTTCTATGTATTGTAAGTGTCCATCTGTTGCTTACTGAGTAAAGTTCAAAATGTTTAACAGCCATTCAAGTTTCTCCAAATCTTGGTATATTTTGCCTTTCCAACTTTATTTTGTCTTATTCTTCTCCGTGCTGTTAACTGCAAACTAAACTGTATGCTGGCCACACTAGCACTTTACTCTCTCTATGGCAATGTTCATGATATTCTCTATTATTGAAGTATCTCCATTTATCTGCTAGTTTTCTACTCATCCTTTAAAACCTAATTCTAGCACTCTCTCTTCTATGATATGTTATTTGATATAGTTTACTAGTAGAGACTTTTCACTTTTGTCTTTCAGGTACACCTTTATAGACCCATAAGATTTATAGCTGAAAAGGATTGTAGGAATTTGATAAAATCTTAATCATTTTACAGAAAAGTTAAGTGTCTTGTAAATTAATCACCCAATGGCAGAAGGGGATTTAAACTTTTGATTTAGGAAAATTCTGGGAAGATGATGAAATAGGTTAGAAAATTTCAAGCTCTCAAGATTTCCTCTACAAACAGGACAAAATTTCATCTCAGAGTTAACATCTAGTGGTAAAAAACAAAGACCACTTGGGGTAGAACAGAGGTTCCTCTTGGGATAACCCAAAAGACTGAAAAAAAGATCCCAGGACTGGGATTAACCTTTGTGAAGTGCAAACACCTCCAAGATAGTTCCACAGAAGCAGCAAGTGGTGAGCCTAGGGACTAGCAGGGTGAGGTTGGAGCCTCAGCCCAAACCATAGGAACTTTTGCCTTCTGGACCAGGAGGGAAATTGGGAGTCTGAGTTTGGGAAGATTGAGGGAACTTCTGCTGATTAGGAATTCCAGGCACATCTCTACTGCAGAGATGCTGCTCCTGGTGAGAAAGAATCAGCATATCTGGTGAATACAGAAGCAATGGGCAGGGATGCTGCTGGTTGTAGGAACTTGTAGGAGGATGGTGCTTTTGGTGTATGGTTCCAGATCAGAAAAGATTGCCGAAGTGAAGGTAGAAGCATTATCCCCTTCTCACACCCCAGGATTAGAAGTATTTACACTAATAATTCTTAATTTAAAAAAAAATGAACAAAGAAGAAAGAACAATAGAAACTTACTATGGAAATAAGGAAGACGAGGGTTCATCTTCAGAGGAAGACACTGAAGCAAAAAAGACTCCTCTAGCACAAAGATTAATGTTAAGTGGCTCTCTGACCAGAAAGAATTTATAAAAGAACTCAGAAAAGGCTTTAAAAATCAAGTGAAAGAGATTGAGGAAAAACTAAAAGAAATAAAAATAAAAACCATCCAAGAAAAACATGATTATCCAAAAAAAAGTTATCCAACTAGAAAAAAACATATAGAATGTTAAAGAAGAAATAATTCTTTGAAAATTAGAATTGGGAAAGGGGAAGCCAGTGAAATTATAAGAGATCAAAAAAAATTTTTTTTTAAATTGTATAATGAAAAAATAGAACAAAATATGAAGCATTGTATAATAAAAACAACAGATCTGGAGAACAGATCTAAAAAAGAGAAAATATAAGAATATTTGGACTACCTAAAAGTTGTTACCAAAGAAAAAGAAATTTGACACAATAATGAAAGATATAATCAATGACAAATTTCCTAAAGTGATAAAACATGAGGAGAAAGTAGAAATAGAAAAAAAAAACTTCCTAATCACCATCTCAAAGAGATCCTTTGTGGAAAACACATAGAAACATTGTTGCTAAATTTCAAAAACCCCAGACCAAAGAAAAAAGTTTACAAAAAAACAAAACAAAAAATTCAAATATAATGGAGCTCCAATTAGAATTTCATAGGACTTATTAGCAGTCACAATAAAAGATCCCAAGTCCTGGAATAAGACAAAATAAAGTTGGAAAGGCAAAATATACCAAGATTTGGAGAAACTTGAATGGGTGTTAAACATTTTGAACTTTACTCAGTAAGCAACAGATGGACACTTACAATATATAGAACAGTGGAATAATATAGCCAAATGATAGCCGTATATTATATCCATGCTCTGTGTATTGTAGTAAATTGAGTTTGCCAGGCACATCATATATATATAAGATGTCTGGTA
Organism: Sminthopsis crassicaudata; assembly: GCF_048593235.1. Taxonomy (NCBI): domain Eukaryota; kingdom Metazoa; phylum Chordata; class Mammalia; order Dasyuromorphia; family Dasyuridae; genus Sminthopsis; species Sminthopsis crassicaudata. The sequence goes on from NC_133622.1 coordinate 108,828,628, forward strand.
GCAATATGAGGGGTGGATAGGAGAAAAAAAAAAGTACTGGTAGAGATACCTATTAAGAAGCTTTAGTTGCTAATGAGACAGGCCTTTACTAGAGGGGCTACATAAAAGAGAAATTGGTTTAAAGAAATATTAAGGAAAGGCATCAACAGAACTTGGTACTGGAACTTGGTGAAGGAAAATTCAAAGTTTCAAGAATGACAGATAAAGTGAATGATGGTATAATTATGGGAAATAGCAAATAAAAGCTTAAGATTTGAAGAAAAAATATAAATATGGGAAATATTGAGATAACAGTAGGAGATTTAGATGGAGGTGGCAGTTTCAGATATGGGTGAAAAATAGAAGTAATATCTAGATACATAAATAAAAAGTATATCCAAATAAGTTATAATCAATGTTATAGGAATGAATGGAAGCCCCAAAAGACTGCACATATTGAAGAAAGTGACAAAGATAGAATTATGTCCCTGAAGAAGAAAAGGTATATGACCTTTCATTTCACTGATATCATACATTTCAAAGTAAGAAGATGACCTTTGCCAATATAAATGAGAAACTTCTTTGAACTGTTGAGTCTTAGAGAGTTGCCTAGAAAACTGAGAAGGACATTCAACGAATTTGCAGATTTTCAGGACTTTGTCTCTACCAAGACCAAACAATAGAAAATTAAACCTATAAAAGCCAATATTAAATATTGATTTCAAGGAACTCAACATGGACAAATCATTTATGTGTTATGCATAGAAATGTAAACCATATATTTACTATTGACATCAATAATTTGGAAGCCCAAAAGAAAGATTGGGGCAGAGTTCAGTTTGATCTGATTCAATAAAACAAAACTGTCTAGGATAAAGTAAAAAGAGTAATTTTGTTATAAAATTGAGGTTCAAAGGTATTAGGGAGAGAGAATGACTGGTAGTTCTGAAAACCTACTTACATTGGGAATGGGTTAAATAGAAAACACTAAATCTATATCTATATGTCTGTTTATCTATCTATCTAACATGAAGGATATATCACTCATATCTATGAAGAAATAAGGGAGGAATAGAAGAAAGTGGGGAATAGAAGGGTGTGTAGAGTATTGATAGTGGGACAAAATGTATAGATTAATGGTTAAGTAATAAAGGAGTGGGGAAAGTGTATGATAGGATAAGATGGGGTACAAAAGAGTGCTTAGATTATGAAGAGTGGCAGAGCTATGCAGATTAATGAGAATGAAAAAAAAGGGAAGGAAATTGTGGGAAGAATAGATAAGGGAGAAGATACATGAGTGGAGGGAGATTAAGTAAATAGCAAAGCAAATTAAGGAATAGAATTAAAGTAAAAGTTAGCAGGAATAGGAAAGAAACATTACAGCAAGGATGAGGAGTAGAATTTATTAGAAAAAAATGTAAGGCTAGTAAGCAGTGATCTCAGACAAAGTCAAACTTAAAGATACAATCAAGGGAGAAATCTACATTATATGTCCTTCATATTAATATAGTTTTATATGCATGGGTTTTTATATTTATATATGTGTGTATGTTAGATGTCTTTAAGTATATGTGGGTACTTATGCATGTAGGTCTATGTATGTCTATATATAGATATATGTATGTGTATATATCCACATGTTGACATACATACACATATATATTAATATATCTGCTCTTACCTTTAGTCTGCTTGGGGGACGTGGGGAGATGAAAAGGGAAAAAGAATAAAGTAAAAAGTATACAGCAGAAAACAAAGGAATAATTTACAAAGAAGCAAAGAAAAGATTAATATAATTTCTTCTGTTATTATATGGGTTTTTTTTGAAATGGAAATTTATTGTTATGTATTTGAATTCTCCTTGATATTCTGCTGGATACGATAATGTTTTGTTTTTTATTTTCCTTTTCTATTTTCCTATTTATATTTTATTTTTAGTTCTATAAATAAATTAAAAACATAAACCTTTGACTTAAAAATCAGTGTTTGTCTGTTTTCCACTAAATGAAGCTGTTTCTTCTCCACTTAATTATGTTATATTCCTCTGATTAATTATATCACATGGTAATGTTCAAAACCGTATTTGATATCTCATCCCATGTTATATTAAAAAATCCATGAGTACAGGAACCTCAAAAATTTTGCATAATTCCTAGTATCTAGCCCAAACAGAAGCCTGCATATATAATAGGAACTTAATGTAGGCTGTTTGAACTGAGTTTAGTTCAATTGAAATGTATTATTTTTATACAATGAAGAAATATATTCCTCAAGGATGAGGATGGAGTGAGGCATAAAGTCATTTGCACTAAATGGTCTCCCAAAGACTAGATATTTTGAATATTTGTGTCACTTTTAAAGTTTGGTTCTCTTTCTCTCCAATATAAGCCTATCATTTCTTTCCCTCCCAATTCTTGTTCTTTTTTCTTTTTCTTCCATTTGTTTTCTTTGGTCCTTTATCTTGCCTTCCCTTGGCTTCATCTCTTCCATTCCCTCTCTTCCCTTCCTTTCCCTACATTTCCTTTGTCCTTTCTTCCACTTTAAAATGATTATAAAAAAATTTGTAACAGAAATTGTTAGAATTGTACACAAGGTAATAAAAAATTAGCTTCTGTTGATTCATGGACTTGTTATGGAGAAAGCCATCTCCATCCAGAAAAGAAAAAAGAAAAACTGTGGGGACTGAATGTGGATCACAACATAGTTTTACACCCTTTTGTTGTTGTCTGCTTGCTTTTTTCCCCTTCTTTTTCATTTTCTTCTTTTTTCATCTGGTTTTTCTTGTGCAGCATGATAAATGTCGAAATATGTATAGAAAAATTGAATATGTTGAACATATATTGGATTGCTTGCTGTCTAGGGGAGGAAGAAATACTTGGAACACGAGAGTTTTGCAAGGATGATTGTTAAAAACTATCTTTGCATATATTTTGAAAATTAAAAAAAAACATTATTAAAAAGAAAAAAAAAGAAAAAGAAAGAAAAAGAAAAATTTTGGACAATAAAGGGGAAAAAGCGAAGTAGACATCCATCAATTGGGGTATAGCTAAATAAATTGAAATAGACAATCAATAAACACATTAAGCCAAAAAAATTAGGTCTTGAGCAAAAGTTTCTTTTACCAAACTGTATGAATTTGTGATAAACATTTCAGTCACATAGTCAGTTCCCATTTGTATTGTAGGCAGTTGATTTTGCTGGAAGTTTGACCTCCAGAGAAGAGGAGATTTACTGTATATATTAAAAATTAAATATCCTTATTAAAGTTATTTTTAAGTTTGCAAAATATTTTACAGAGGGCTTGCATGTAAAGTAAAAATGTACACAACAAAATTCAAAGACAAATATTATAAAATATTAATTAAAATAATTTGGAGCTATCTCATTTTCCCCTGTCAATATTAAAAAATACAATAAATATGTAAATATTATAATTATGATGAAACATCATCTTCCTTGGCAAATCTTAAAAATAAATTATCTGTAAATACAGCTCAAGAAACAAGGTAATAACAGAATGGTTTGATGGATTCTAGCTAACTGTTTAGAGTTAGCTCTTAATTATAGGAGAAAACCCAAAATATTTTTTAGCTATCTATTTAAACTAAAAAAAAAAAAAAAAAAAAAAAGGCAGAGTAGAGTAAAGCATCTCAAACCAGTAGCCTGGAATTCCCACAAAGAGTTAATTAGCACAACAACAACTACTACTACTTACTATAATATATCAAAGGACAAATCCAAGTTATTTGTTTTGAATATGGAAATAAAATTGCATGCAAGTACAATGGGAAAACTTTAGATGATAATCTTAAGTTGACATTTCCCCAAGTTTTTAATTGTATTAATCAAGAAGCATTTATTAACCACTTTCTATGTACCAGACATCATGATAGATATTGGGAAACAAAGTTAAAAAAAAAAAAAAGAAAGAAAGAAAAATTAGTGTCTGATCTCAAAGAGATTACATGCTAGTTGTGTATAAGTATATACCTTCAAGGAGATAACAAAATTCTATCTTCAATCATTTCAGACTCTCCATGGCCAGATTTGTGGTTTTCTTGGCAAAGATACTGGAGTGGTTTGTCATTTTCTAGATCATTTTACAAGTAAGGAAACTGAGGGAAACCGGCTTAAGTGATTTGCTTATGGTTAAAGATTTAAAAGGTATCTGTGGCCAAATGCAAACTCAAGTGTCACTGATTCCAGGCTCAGCACCACCTAGCTGATCTTTCCTCCAAGGACATAAAATATACATGAAAATAACTAGAAATCATCAGACAATTTTTGGGTAGTGGCACCAGTAGATAAAAGGAAGAGAAAAGAAAAGTCCTCACTTAAGAGGTAATTTTGCAGTTAAACTTTGAGGGATCTAAAAATTCTAAATTCTAAATGGGCAGCTAAGTGGTTGAGGAAGCTAAGGTAAAAAAGGTTAAGTGACTTGTCCAGAGTCACACAGTTAGTAAATGTCTGAGATCACATTTTAATTCAGGAAGATGAGTTTTTCTCACTCCTGGCCTGGCACTCAGTTGAGAAGTCTTTAAACCAATTAATTTACAGGTCCTTCCCCACCCTTGAATTTTTTAAAAGATTTTTATTAATCTTAATTATAAGTTCAGAATAAGTGATCTAGCATTTGATTAAAATACTAAACATTAAAGAGTTGAGGTTTAAATGATCCATTCCAGGAGAGAGAAGTCTGGAATCCCAGAATTAGAAAAGAGACCATTTAGTCCAGTTTAAAAGACTTGCTTCCTCTGCAGTATCTTAGATAAGTATTTTCCCAGTTTATTTTTAAGAAACCAGTTTAAAAAAAAAACAAAAACAAAAACAAAAACTTTTTAAAAATTAAGTAATTTGCTTTCAACAAATTAATAATATAGAAATTCATCAAACTTTTGTTTGATTAGTCAAAACTTTGGGGTAGCTAGATGGTATGGTAGAGTACTGGACCTAGAGGCATGAAAATTCATTTCTATGAATTCAAAACTTGGTCTCAGATACTTACTAGTTGTGTGACCCTGGGAAAGTCACTTAATGTCATTTACCTCAGAACTGAAGAAGAATCTAGTAAAGCCAGTGGTGTTTTGTTTTGTTTTGCACGCACCTGAGTGTGTGTGTGTGTGTGTGTGTGTGTGTGTGTGTGTGTGTGTGTGTTTTGAGAGAAGAGATTATATACAGACACATACACATACACACACATATGCACACACATAAAATATAAAATAACAGGAACACAGGCTAAGGAAGAGTTAAACTTTTATTTCCTCCACTTAGTATGCTATTATTGAATTAGAAATTTATAAATCTAGAGATTTGTTTCCATTACCATTTTCAGCAATTTAATATTTTGGAGATTCTCCTTTATAGCATTAAGTAGAGAAAATACTGAAGCATGGATATTAAGTGGACTTAATTAGGTCATGACATGCCTTCACTTGGCTAATTATAGCTATTATAATTGAACTTAATTTGAATATTTAGAAACTCAAAGAGAGTAGTAATTCATTTGCTTCTTATACATGAATTTTTTTTCCTTCCAAAGATAGCTATTTTACATTAGTGATATTAATGAGTTTTAGATATTAGTATCATAGATTTAGAGCTCAAATGAAGCTTAAAGAATATCTAGTCCAAGCTTTCTTAGCCTGGCTTCATAAACTTAAAAAAATTATAATCATAATTCAGTAAAGCAAATTGTTTTCTTTTGTAATTTTACGTATTTGATTTTTGCTCAAAAAAGCTTGATGATTTTAGAAAAACATTGGATCGTCCTGAATGAAGTAGTAATGAAGAACAAAATGAGTAGAATGTTGTATGCAGTAACAACATTATCACTAAAATCTAATTCATTTGCAAGTTACAATAAAATCTCCCTGATATCATGGTTCTCTTCAAGAATGAAAATAACTATTTTGAGTAAAACTTTGAATGAATAAGCCATTTTGATTATTACAAATATCCAAATTAATTATAAAGGGCATAGGAAGAAAAATGCTACCTTCATCCAGAGAAAGAGCTGATAAATAAGTGTACATATTGAATAAGGAGTTGATGATGATACCTGAGTTGCATATTTAGGTAATTGGGAAGCTGTTGGTATCATCTATATTAATTGATGTGAAAAATAGAAAGAGAGGATGACTTGAAGATGGTGTTGATAATGTGACATGGAAAGAAGAATCATTTCCCCTCTGAAAAGTTTCCACTCTTGTGAAATCATCAGTATTTAATCCTAAATCCCTCACCAAAACAAAGGAAATATACTATATTATTGGAATAACAAAAATGAGTTGAAATTATATTGTCACTGCCCACCAGGCATTTATGGTCTAAGAGGGGGTGATAAAAGAAACAAAGAAAAGAACAAAAGAATGCTTGAAGAGGAAGAATTTGCTTAAATTTGGAGACAATAAAGTCAAAACCAAAAAAAGTATTCAGCAGATAGGCCAAAATGATAATTAATTTCAAAGAGCATGAGGACAAAGAAAATCATTAGATTTAATATTTAAGAGTAATAGTAACCTTTGGTTCTATTACATTCAATAAGCCTTTATTAAGTACCAGTTATACTAAGTACTATCCTAAAAACTAAGGTTGCAAAGGCAAAAATTACAAAATTCCCTGCTTTTCAAATAAAAAAGGGCAAAATGAAATAGAGATGTGAAGGGAGAGGACAAAAATAGAAGAGGGATATGAAGGGAGAGGAGGTAGGAGAGGAAGGAGAGAGTTCCCTTTGGATAAGAAGTAGAATCACATTAAAGGAACAATGGTAGGGTTCAATTTGGCCTTGGCAAGGAAAAAAGAATCATTTGTTATTTTGGAAGTGGAGCAAAGAAGAGTAAGATGGATGGAGATATGTTGATTAAGGTGGAGAAAATGAAAGATGAATAGATTCTTTAATATATTTAGTAAATGATGGTAAGAAGTAATATTTTTTGAGAGAGAAGACTATGTTTGTGTGTGTATCTGTGTGGATGTGTGGGGTGAGTGTGTATGTGTATGTGTGTGAATTTTGGATTTAAGGATAGAAATGAATATTTTTGAGTTGTAAATAATGCAAATTAATAATAAATATATATTTATATATTTATTTATTTATATGTTTATTTATTTATTTATATTATATATAAATATATTATATATTTATTTATAAAATATAACATTATTAATAACAATATGTAATAAAATAATAAATAATAGTTCATTTTAAAGAGAACCAATCAATGATAAATATACTACCATATTATTACATTACTTTTTAGTGGTTCTATTCAGTGCAATTTTGTCAATTTCATTAGCTGTTGACTCAGTAGTAGCAGATAGTGGAGTCTGAGAGTTATCAGAGGAGGAGCAATAGAAAGACAAGGAACTGACAGATAGAAAATATTATTCTGTTGAAATGACAAATGATCAGGTCAAAACTTAGCAGATGATATAAAGCCAGACAAAGAGTGATGATGGGACATCAGGGAAAATGTTCTATCTCATTTTGCAGACGAAGAAACTATAGGCTAAAAGGCTTGGTTAAAGTTACATAACTAATAAATAATGGCACTGGACTAAAAAGCAGGTTATCTAATTTTTACTTGATCCTTTTATATTTTTCTTCCATGTCCCAGCAAACTAAAACCATGCATTGCATATAGGAGTTGCTCAATGTTTGTTGGATGGAATTACTGTGTCCTCTGCACAAGGCAGACACACTCTGTTTATACACATTTTGGTGTATGCCAGCGGTAATAATAATATAATGGTAAACTTCTGATATTGAAAATATGAAAGAATTGGAAGAACCTATGATGAAGAAGTTGGCTGTGCTGTGCATGAAAGAAATGGAGTTTTCAAACAGATGAAAATAAAGCATAACTTTGATGAAGCTGATTGGCCATGGTTGGGATGGAGTAACAACTAGAGGAAATTGTAAGAAATGTAGGAGAGTTCTTTGGATTTTTCTTTTAAACAGGAAACAAAGAACACTAGAATTCATCCAAAACTAACAATATAAATTGTATTGGAAATATAACAACTTTAGGACTATGAATTAAAATAATGAAACACACAAAACCTTACATAATTTCAGTACAAAAATAAATTCAAACCGTATCCTTCTCCATAAAATATTTTAAACCACTGCAGCGAATTACTTATTTGGAAACTATCATGAAGAAAGAAAGGAAGCATGGATCCCTTACCCCTTATCTTTTAGAGATGCATTACATTAACATGATTCTGGAAATAAACATAGGAAAAAATAATGATATGAAGCCATCAATAGAAAAACATCCACTGTGATTGGGTTAAAAAGTCCAAAGAAATTACAAGTAAATAGTGAGTAACAGGTTGGTGTTTCCTTTGTCTTATTGTTCATTACATTAGTGTTAAGTTACGGTATGTCTGTTTGTGGTGGATTAGACCAATATAAGCTCAGAATGCTCTACCATAGTTCAGACACAAATAGTCCTCGTGAATACTTGAGGTAGATTCTCTAAAGTTGTTCATCTTGAATTTCTTTTGAGCTACTTCAATTCTGCTTTGCTCATAGAGTATAACATCTTCTCTGATGAGGGCCAGTGTCTCCCATGTCCTACAATCAATTCCGATGTTCTTAAGAGAGACCTTGAGACACACCTTTTTTGTAGTTTTTTATTTTGTTTGAATTTCATATGAGCATTTGCCCCATGTGAATTCTCAAGAAAATAGTCTTTTTGGCAAAATTTGACATTCCAACAATATTGCCAGCCCATCAGAGTTTATGTTCTCTGCAGTAGAGTTTGAATGCTTGGCAGTTACTTTAGTTTGAGAAAGGACCTCAGTGTCTGGTATCTTCTCCTGTCTGATGATCTTCAGAATCTTCAGTTCTGAAGATTCAAAGGGAAGCAATTCAGTTTGACAATGAGATCAGTACAGTGGCTCTGTAGACTTTCAGTATCTCACTATTGGTGTTGCTGAATGTTTGGTGTTAAGATAAGGTTTGGAGGAGGGAGGGAGGCCAGAGTCACTTGGTGGCAGGAAGAGGAGGAGAGAAGTTGGTGACTCCAGACTCCCAAATCCAGGATTCTGCTTGCCTGTCTCTTTCATTTCTCCCCCTAAAGACCAAGAACTTTAATTTATCCTGACTCTAGCTGACCCCGAACCCCTCCAGGGAGCTAGCCCGTATTCTATATAATGTAAATCATTTATTTATATATTGGCAGCAAATAGCTTAGTTAATGTAAAGTTTTTTTCCAATTGGAAACACCTCTTTTCTCTCATACTTTACATTGGAGCCTCCTTAGTAATGTGTATGTCAACCTTATTTTCAATGTGTACATCCCTGGAAAGAATATTGTCAAGGAAAGTGAATTTATTTTAAAAAAAACCTCTCTATTTGATGTAATCATTGGTTCCACTTGTGGATGATGTGCTACTAGCTGATGGAACACCTTCATTTTTAGTGTTAATTGTTAGGCCAAAATTAGCATAAATAGCAGAGAATAGATCCATACTTTGTTGCATTATAGTTTTAGAGGATGCATTGACTGTACAATCATTTGTAAACAATAGCAACAACAACAAATCAACACACACTAGCACTCCCTCAATTTTAATCTTGACTTGTAGCTTTTAAAAGTTGAAGAATTTACCATCAATGAAGTAGTGGACCTTGATGTTATGCTCATCCTCCTTGACCGCTTTTGACAGCATGGCTAAAAACATCAAGCTAAAAAGCATAGGAGTAAGCAGAGAGCCTTGTTTCACACCACTGGTAATTGGGAAAGTATGAGAGCATTGTCCATTATGCAGAACCTGGGCAAGCATGCTGTCATGAAATTGGCATACAATATTGATAAACATCTCTAGGCAACCAAATTATGACATAATTTTGGCATCATTTTCCATAGACTGAAGCATCAAAAAACTTGGCCAGATCTTCCAATGTGTACAGACTTCTATTATGATCCTGGCATTTCTCTTAGAGTTATAAGGCCTCAATCACCGTATGTATTGTTTTTCATCCCTTTCTGAAGCAGCACTGATTCTTAGGTAGATGATCATTTTTCAGGTGAAGAATCAGCTTATTAATAAGAATTTTGGCAAGAATTTTGTCAGTAGTGACTAAGTGAGAGACACTCCTATGATTGTAAAAAGTCAATCTTTACCCTTATACAGATGAACAATGAGGCCTCCTTAAACCCCTAGGGGCTAACCTGTAACTCAGAATACTTTAGTCAGATTTTTTTAATGATCAATGGATCCTCCATTTTGTAAATATCATCTGGAGTAGAATAGATTTCTTTGATACATAAAAGCAGCCTAATGACATCAAAACCTCTTCTATAGTTGGAACTTCAACTAGGGAGAGATTGACTTCAACTTGAGGTAAATTGTCAATGGCTTCAAACATTAATTGATGATGGTGTGTTGAGAACACTATGGAAGTGTTCAACTCACTTCTCTAGGATCATGCCCTTATCATCAATCATGTAGCTCCATCAGCACTGAATGGTTTTGGTCCAAAAATAGCCTTCAGGGCATCATGACAACACTTTGGATTGTTACTATCAACATAAAACTGAATTCAATCTGCCTTCTTACTGAGCCAAGAATCCTAAATCACCCTAAGCTTCAGTAAGTAAGTCTTCCCTGAACATACCCTACAACCCAAAGAGTAACATAGACATAGAGATCAAAGTATGAAAATTCAAACAAATTAATAAGGCAAAAAACAACTTGTAATTAAAATACACTTTCATGTGTGAAATGCCAAAATCTCATTTTGAGGACCTCAAAAAGGAAGTGGAGAAGAAAATTCCAAACTGAAGTTATAGAAAACTGGGCATAAGAAGTGATGATCTGGAACAAAAATAATCCAGAGACAATATGCTGTATCTACTTCCTGACTGAATCATGTTATAACTAACTAGATACTTGTAATGTACATCTTTCCAATTGGGAAAAAACTTTACATTAATTAAGCTATTTGCTGCCAATAGATAAGTAAATGATTTATAATATGTAGAGTATGGGCTAGCTCCCTGGAGGGGTTCGAGGTCAGCCAGAGTCAGGATAAATAAATTGGTCTTTAGGGGGAGAAATGAAAGAGGCAGGCAAGCAGAATCCTGGATTGGGAGTCTGGAGTCACCAACTTCTCTCCTCCTCCTCCTGCCACCAATTGACTCTGGCCTCCCTCCCTTCTCCAAACCTTACCTCTGACTATCTTAACACCAAACATTCAGCAAGCACCAGTAGTGAGAAGAGCCATTTATTCAAATATATGCTAATAGAGTCATTGTCTCACATCTAATAAGTAATTAGCTTTAAGTGCTCAGTTGTTTGATTCAAGCATACCTTTTTGGAGTTTCAGCCCTCTACAAACTAGAAATGCCCATTATAACATCACTCAAAGGCATATAGAAATTATGTCTTTTATATTTCATAAAATAAATTTTATTAAGTGGATTAGAAAATTGGATTCCAGGGCATTCTATATTGATTTATTATCTTCCAAAACCAGCTTATGTGATGCATATAAAGCTTTAAAACATTAAAATTGATAACAACTGCAGTTAAGAACCAGCTATGAAGTTCAAGTACTAAATGGATTTTTAGATTAATGGAAATGGTGTGAAACTGAAAATTTATAGGGCTCATTCATTAAACTTTTGCGTGCCCTTTATCACTACCTTTCATACACATAAACACACACATGCGCACGCACACACACACAACCACACAAACACACACACACACATAAAGGAACTCAAATAAGTAAAATAATAGTAAGTTCTTTTCTTCACACCTCTAAAATAAGTTGCTCTCAGATCTAGTGCCATGTTGATGCCTTTGTTAACAAAGGCATGTAAATCTGTTAAGGTCAATTGTGCATATGGAAGTATAAAACTTAATGCCAATTGTAAGCTTAGAATGGAATTCCCTTCTGTCTGTGAAATGAAAACACAAGTATATCAATAAAGCAGTGAGATAATCATGACTCCAATTGACCATAAGAAAAAAGGGAAGTTGTGGGTATTCAAAGCAATAAGGAGGAAAGGTAATAATAGTAATAATAATAATAATAATAATAATAATAATAATAATAATAATAATAATAATAATAATAATAATGTCATTTACATGATACTTCTTGGTTTTTATATCACTACATTACATGAATTGCTTTATTTGATCCTTAGTGAAAAAGAAAAACAACAAAAATCAAACAATTGTCAGGTAGGAAATGCAAATAGGGGTATTTCCATTTTATAGAAAATGAAATTAAAGTAAATGAAATGATTTAATCATTCTGGCAATAAAATGGCAGCATTGGACTTCTAAATCTCAAATATTCTGACTCATATTAAAAGTTCTAAAACATCTTAGAGATCATCTCACTCAACTTCCCCTTTCCTTGTTTTAGAAATGAGGAAACTGAGGCCCAGAAAGTTTTGATTACCTCTTGTCCCAATCAGTACTTTTTTCACTATTGAGAAAATTCCTATTGAATTCTGGCTCACATTCCCTGATCTAAAAATTATATACTCACCCTGATGGATTTGTCTTCTCTATCTCTTCTACTAGGAATGATCTCCTTCCTGTTTATTTATCTTCCTTCAATACTTGGTTCATTTTAAGTCCTATATATAATTTTTCCTGAGCTACCAGGGAAGTGAAATCTTTTTTTTCATGTTTTATTTTAATATTTCATATCTCTCCTTTGTCCGCATCACACTCAAAATTATATTGCATTTACTTATATGTGTTTTTTGGGTAGCTAGGTGGTGCATTCATTATCAGGATAGAGCACTGGGCTTATAGTCAGGAAGGCTTATCACCCAGAATTCATATCTGATATCATTCACTGTGTCTCTTTGGGCAAGTTACTTAAACTTCTTTGCCTTTTTTCTCAACTCTAAAATGAACTAGAGAAAAGGACAAACCACTGCAGGATTTTCCACAGAAAAATCAAAATAGGATGATAAGAAGTTCAGCATGACTGAAAAAATAACTGAACAATTGATCATGTTTTCTACTCTCCTCAAAATATTTAGAATATATTCTTTTTAAAGGCAAAACCTGTCTTAGTATCTTAGTAACCTCAGTGCTCTTTAGCCTCACCCAGAAAAAGATCCTTACATGTTTATAAAATTGAAATAAAAATAAGGATAAAAACAGCCACATGTAACCAAGAATAAGACCGAATGAAGGGACTAAATAAAACAAATAAAAATATCCAAAGAGATTGTGGAGATGGCTGAAATTCTGCAAAACTAGCTTTATCTTGCTTGAAAAGCATCTTTAAAAATAATATTAAAAATGGCTTTGTATACCACAACAAATCAGCCCCCAAATGTTCCTGCAAGCAAAGCTAAGAGCTTGTCAGCTTTTGCATTGTAAACCTGTATTATCTGGAGTTTATAGAATGGTCATAAAACTCAGACTGGAACTAGGCATAATAAACCCTTTTGACAATATAACATATTTTTAGTGCACATAGATGGGATTATGTTTCAACAAAGCTTTTAAGATGCTAAGAATATAATGTTTTGGGGCCCAGATCCAACAGAATTTTTGTGTACATTTCAAATGAATCAAAACAGGAGGACTGACCATTTCTAAATCTGCTTAACATTAAAACAAAACAAACATATTTACAATTTGAGTCTAGACTGTTATATATATTACAACCAAAATTGTACCTCATTCAGTAAAAAGCTGATTAATGAATGAATGGATTCTAAAACCTATCTTGTGATATGATCATGTCATAAACTTTAAAAGAAATATATTTTCTTTTAGAAAATGGGATTTAATCAGCATGGATTTTTCCTCTATAACTTAGTAGACATTTCATGAGGTCCTCTTAAAAAAAATCACTACATGCCCAATACAATACTCTAGTGAACAGTCTGTTTGAATCCAGTAATTCTGGTCTAAGATTAAAAACAAGCACACAAAACAAAACAAAGCATACCCACAAGACTTTGGGCAAGAGAGTGGGACTTAGGAAGAGAGCATATTTATTTAACGGAAGAGGAGGGAGCAGAAAAACCAAAGGAAAGGTTTTTTTTTTCCAAATTTTTTCTTTATTTTTATTTATTCAAAGGTTTCCATTTGTATGTCTTAGGCTGAATTAATAGACTGTCCCCTTACTGAGGAAGTTTACAGTGTTCTCCCAAAGTCAAGGCAAAGAATTATCCAATCTCTTATTCAATATTTATTTATGTGACAACTATTTTTTTCCAATTACACGTAGTTTTCAACATTCACTTTTATGAAACTAAGCTTCACATTTCCCCTCTTTCCCTTTCTCTCTTCTTCACAAGATAGCAGTGAATTAGCTTATAAATGTATAATCATATTAATCATATTTCCATATTAGTCATATTGTGAAAGAGGAATCTGAACAAAAGGAAAAAAAACATAAAGAAAAACAAAACAAAACAAAAAATAAACTAACAAAAAAAGGGAAATATTTTAATTGAAGCTACATTCATATTTCATATGAACAGTTCTGATTGGATGAAGTTTTGTCGTATATAAGACTAAGTCTAAGTCACATGATCCCTATTCCCAGCCTTGAATCCTAGGATGCAAAAAGAAATGTGACCATAGGAAGCCGACAATATTGGTGACCATTGGTCAAAGATGGCTACATCCTTTTAGTCTATCCAATGAAAAGGCTCGAGTCTTTTGCTTTTAAATCTTGGACAAGCTGGCCAGGTTCCAGGAGCACATGGTGGGAGTTGGGGGGGGGGGGGGCCGCTAGCAAGTGCCTCTCCCTGCAGGGTTTAAATAAATGCTTTCTCTTTGTACCTGAAGATATCTCTGATTAGTTCATTTGGGAAGAGGGCTCCATCCCACATACATTTTTTTTTTAATGTGGACATCATTTTCTATTATTTGTCTTTTGGAATTGTTTTGGATCATTGTATGGCTATTTTAGCATCAAGTCTATCTGATTATCATATGATGTGTACAACTCTGCTCACTTTACTTGGCATCAGTTCATGTAAATTGTTCCAAAATTTTCTGATAGCTGCCTATTCATCATTTTCTGTAGGATAATAGTATTCCATTACATTCATATACCATATCTTATTCTGTCATTCCCCAATTAATGGATATCCATTCAATTTTCAATTCTTTGCTACCACAAAAAGAGCTGCTATAAATATGTTTGTACATATTGGTCCTATTCCCTTTTAATGATCTCTTTGGGATACAGACTAGTGGAGGCATTACTCGATCAAAAAGTATGAACTTTTATAGCCCTTTGGACAAAATCCTAAATTGATCTATTCACAACTTCATCAATGATGTATTTGAAGTTACGATTTTCCCACATTTTCTCTAACATTAATCATTTCCCTCATTTGTCAAATTAGCCAATCAGATGGGTGTGAGATGGTGCCAGAGAGTGGTTTTAATTTGCATTTCTTTAATCAATAGTAATGTAGATCATTTTTTCATAAGACTATGTATAGGTTTAATTTCTTCATTGCCCATTCGTATAATTTTACCCTTTATCAATTGGAGGACGACTTGTATTATAAATTTGACTCAGTTCTCTATATATTTGAAAAATGAGGTTTTATCAAAACACTGGTTATTAAAATTGTTTCCCAGCTTTCTGATTTCCTTCTAATCTTTATTGCATTAGCTTTGTTCAAAAACCTTTTAATTTAATCAAAATCATCCATTTTGAATTTTGTAATGTTCTCTATCTGGTCATAAATTCTTCTCTTCTTCTTAGAACTAATAGGTAAACTATTCATTGTTCCCATAATTTACTTAAGGTGCCATCCTTTACATAGGAAGCATGCACATATTTTGACTTTTATTTTTCATATTCAGTATATTATTCAGTACTCTCTGCCTAGTTTCTGCCACACTATTTTATAGTTTTCCTAGTAGTTATTGTCAAATAGTGAGTTCTTATCCCAGAAGCTGAAGTTTTGGGGCTTATCAAAGATTACTACAGTCCTTTACTACTATGTTTTTATATACTTAGTGAATCCACCAAATTTACAACTCTATTTCTTAGCCTGTTTTGATGACTTCTGCTTTATAACACAGTTTTAGATGTGGTATGGCTAGAGTAATTTCTTTTGTCTTTTTTTTTTCTTTGAACTTTTTTTCAATAATTTTCTTGATCTTCTGTGAAAAACATAGACCAAAATATGTATCTGTTCTTCCAGATAAATTTTGTGGTTATTTTTTCTAGTTCTATAATTTTTTGGTATTTTGATAATATGGCACTGAATAAGTAAATTAATTTAGGTAAAATTGTCATTTTTATTATATAAGTTTGGCCTACCCATGAGCAATTGATATTTTTTAGATCTGACTATTTATGTGAAAGGCATTTTATAATTGTGTTCATATAATTCTTAAGTTGGTCTTGGCAGAGAGACTCCCAAGTATTTCAATTGTCTACAATATCAACTTTCTCAAAGATTGTGAAGTGTTTGGTTCATGTGATTCTTTGTCCTTCAATTTGCTTTAATTCCTTTGAACATATTTGCAATTATAGTTTTCAAATTTTCCATCATCCTAGATACCTTGCATAATCCACAACATTATTTATTTTTGAAAAAGAAGTATATTGGAGAGTATAGAATATAGGGCTTAATAACAAATTCTCGTCCTATCTTTTACCATATATACCACGCAATATATGTGTGTCCATAGTAAAATCTTTAAGATCACAGTGCTCTAGATAACTTGTGAAACTATGAGTTTCAGATGAGTTGCCAATTTACATAGACAGTGAATGAACTATTCACTTCTAGAACTTCAAATCACAGTTCTGCTCTTATTCCTTATTAAAAACAAACAAACAAAAATTTAAAAAAAATTGATTCTGGCTTATCTTTCCTCCACTCCTTTCAATAAAGCAGTCATAGTGATAATGTTAGCACTCCAGTCTCTTTATCAGGGCTTATTAAATTTTTACATTTCCCTGGGTATTTAGATATATAAATTAGGTATGCAAATCAAACATTTGATAATAATAAATTATAACTTCATGACTCCTGCATTCAGTTTTAAGACTTCATATGGGCTTGTACACCACAGTTGAAGAAGCTAGGCATTGCATTCTCAGAAAAACTTGGAAAGCCCTCCCTGAACACAAGAAAAGTGATGTGTAATGTCTATAAAATAATAGCAATGTTTTGGGATAATCAGTTGTAAATGTCTTTGTTATTTTTTAGCAGTACAATCCATGTTTATAGCGAAAGACTTGAAAGACATAAAAAATCCTATTCATATCCAGAAAAGGAACTGATTATGTCTGAATAAATATTGAAGCATTCTCTCTCTCTCTCTCTCTCTCTCTCTCTCTCTCTCTCTCTCTCTCTCTCTCTCTCTCTCTCTCTCCTCTCTTTCTATCCCCTCTATTTTTCTTGAAGGATTTTTTAGGATAGTATATCTATGTTTTCTTTCACAATATGAAATTTTGTTCATAACTTTATTCACATAAAGTTTATGGAAATGTTTTGTATAACTTCATATATGATTTCTTAATGGAGGCTGGGATTTGGATAAGGGAAAGAATCTGAAACCCATAAATTAAAAAAAATGTATAAAATTGTTTTTTGTTAACTGTTATTGTTAACTGGAAAAAATATTAAATAAATAAATTTATTTAAAACATTTTTATAACGGAGAAGTCAAGGATATCATTAATAAAAGATTCATATAATCAAAAATATTGTTTGTTTTATTTGTTTCATTTTCTTACAAGATAAAATAATCTGGAAATGTTTGTAACATATATCAAGAAAATTTTTAAAAATTGAAATAAATCATCAACAGCTAAAATTTTTTTACTATATTACTGGTGATAAAGAATTGTCTAAGACCACCTTTGATTGATAATAGATGGAGGGTATTATACAATTTTAGTAGCAAGTTTTCCTATTTAATTACATTTTACTTTGGATGATAATTTTTTTTTTACCTGTGACACAAGGTTCTATATGGTATTAAACTTTTCATAACATTAAAAAAAACTTACTTTTTGGAATGTTGAAAATAAATTTGTATTTACTTAGTATTTTACTTTTCCCAATTGCCTGCAAAAACTATTTTTAACATTCATTCTTAAAAGTTGGAATTCCACATTCTCTCTTAGGCAAGCAATTCAATACATATTTTTGATGTGTAATCATGAAAAACATTTAAATAAAAGTTATGTTGTGAAGGAAAAACATAGACCAAAAAATAATATAAAACTCTTAAAAAACCAAAGAAAATATAAATAAAGAATGTATACTTCAATTTACGTTTCAGACATCATCAGGTCTTTCTCTTGGGTGGATAGCATTTTTCATCATCAATCTTTTATTGTTATCTTGGATCATTGTATTGCTGGGAAAGATAAGTCGTTCACAGATGATCATCTAACAATATTTCTGCCACTGTTCACAGTACATTTCACTTTGCATCAATTCATGGAAGTCTTTCAAGGATTTTCTGAAAGCATCCTCACTTATCGTTTCTTATAGCATAATAGTATTCCATCATAATCATAATACCATAAATTGTTCAGAGAGTCTCTAATTGATAGATATTCCTTCAATTTCCATTTCTTAGCTCCCAGAAAAGACCTGCTATAAATATTTTTATACATGTAGCTTCTTTTTTTCCTTTTAGTTTTTATCTCTTTTGGGATACAGACACAGGAATGATATTGCTAGGTCAAAGGTTATGGATGGTTTTATAGTTCTCTAAGCATAGCTCCAAATTGTTCTATAGTTTGGATTAGTTCATAACTCCACCATTTGTGGATTAATATGTCATTTCCTCTCACATCCCCTCTACCATTTGTGATTTTTCTTTTGAGGTTGCACCTCAGAATTGTTTTAATTTGTATTTCTCCAATCTGTAGTGAGTTAACATTTTTCTTATGGCTATAGATAGCATTAATTACTTCATCTGAAAATTGTTCAAATCTTGTGATCATTTATTATTTGGGGATTGACTCTAGTTTATAAATTTGGCTCAGTTTTCTATGTTTGAGAAATGAGGCCTTTATGAGAAAAACTTGTTTCAAAATTTTTCTCAGTTACTTTTGCAAACTGTTATTTCCCTCCATCTTATCCTACTGTCCATTAATTAAATTCTCTCTCTCTTCTTTTTCCCTGTCCCTTATAAAAAAACTTGTTTTTTTGGTTTTACTACTACTTCTCCCAATGTTCCCCTCTCTTCTTTCATTTCCACTCCTCCTCCTCTCATGGAAGGGTTTCATTTTTGAAGGATAATATACATTTCTATATACCCAATGTTATTTCCTCTTTAAGACAATTCTAATGAGAGTAAGGTTCGCTCATTCCATCTTATTTCCCACATCTTCCCTTCCACTCTAAATTTTTTTTCTCCTCTTTTATATGATATAATTTACTCTGTTTTGCCTTTCTCTTTCTCCCAGTACATTCCCTTCTCACTTCTTAACTTAATTTATTTTTTAGATGCCACACCTTCATATTTAACTTCCACCTGTGCTCTCTGCCCATATATATTCATAACTGCACCCAAAATGTAAAGTTCTAATAAGTTACAAGTATCATCTTCCCATATAGGAATGTAAAGAGTTTAAACTTATTAAATCCTTTGTGATTTTCCATTCTTGTTTATGTTTCCTTTAATCCTTGCATTTGAAAGTCAAATTTTCTATTAAGTTCAGGTCCCTTCCTCAACAATGCTTGAAAGTTTTTTGTTTCATTAAATATTCATTTTTCTCTTAAATGCTCAGTATTTCTGCACAGGTGATTCTTGGTTGCAATTCTAACTCCTTTGTCCTCTAGAGTATTATATCCTGAGTCTGATGATTCTTAAATGTAGAAACTGCTAAATCTTGTGTTATCCTTACTTTGAATTTATAAAAATTGAATTGTTACTTTCTGGCTGCTTGCCATGTTTTATCTGTACCTGGAAGCTCCGGATGTAGCTATAATATTCCTGAAAGTTCATTTTGGAATCTCTTTCAAGAAATGATCTATGTGTTCTTTCAATTTATATTTTACTCTCTGGTTGTAGAATATCAACTGGGTGCAGTTTTCCTTGGTAATTTAGTGAATGATGATATCTAGGCTCTTTATTTTTTAACTAAATAAGTTTATTTTTTAATACACCTTGCTTTATGAATCATGTTGGGAGAGAAAATCAAAGCAAAAGGGAAAAACCATGGGGAGATTAAAAAAAGAAAGAAAGAAAGAAAGAAAAAAAGTTAGCATAGCATGTATTGATTTGCATTCAGTTTCCTTAGATTTTCTCTGGATGCAGGAGGCATTTTCTTTCTAAAATCTATTTGGCTTTCTTTGGATCATTGAAATGCTGAGAAGAACCAAGGCTTTCATGGTTGATTTTGGCACATTCTTGCTGTTATTGTGTACAATGTACAAAATTTTCCTGGTTCTGCTTGTTTCATTCAGCATAAGTTTATGTAAATCTTTCAGGCCTTTCTTTAATCAGCTTGTACACAGCAGGGAATCCAATATATGTTAAACATGTACAATTCTTCTACACATATTTCCACAAATATCATGTTGCACAAGAAAAATCAGATCAAAAAGAAAAAAAATGAGAAAGAAAACAAAATGCAAACAAACAAGAAAAAATGAAGATACTATGTCATACTCAGTTAGTTTCCACAGTCCTCTCTCTGGTTGCAGACGCTCTCTTATCATAAGGCCAATAAGGAACTGACTTGAATCATCTCATTGTTGCCCAGCAGAATTTTTGTCAAATAATAAGCTCTTATTCCAGAAACTGAAATTTGGGGATGTATCAAATACTAAATTGCTATAGGCCTTAATCATTGTGTCCTGTGTATCTAATCTATTACATTGATCCACCCCTCTATTTTTTAGCCATTATCAAGTGGTTTTGATTACTGCTGTATTATAATTGTTAAACCACAATCCTTTGTATTTTTTTTTCATTGATCCCCTTGATATTCTTGAACTTTTGTCCTTCCAGATGAATAGATTTATTTTGTTATTATATTTTCTAGTTTTATAAAATAATGTGTTGGCAATTTGATTGGTATGGCACTGAACAAACAGTAACAATTGATATTTTTCCAATTTTTAAAATCTGACTTAATTTGTGTGAGAAGTGTTTTGTAATTGTTTTCATATAGTTCTTTGGTTTGTCTTGGTAGATAGACCTCCAAGTGTTTATGTTTTATGTTTTCTATAATAATTTTAAAAGGAATTTTCTTTCTATTCCTTGCTGATGGGCTTTGTCAGTAATATATAGAAACGCTTATGCTTTGTGTGGGTTTATTTTATATCCTGAAACTTTGCTAAAGTTTTGAATTGTTTTCAATAGGTTTTTTGATGATTTTCTATGGCTCTCTAAGTATATCATCATGCCATCTCCAAAGAATAATAATTTTATTTCCTCATTGCCTATTCTAATTCCTTTAATTTCATTTTCTTTTCTTATTGCTAAAGCCAACATTTCTAATACAATGTTGAATAATAGTGATATTAATGGGCATCATTGGTTCACCTCTGATCTTATTGAGAATGCACCAGCATCTCTCCATTACAAATAATGCTTGCTGTTGGTTTCAGATAGATACTGCTTATTATTTTAAGGAAAGCTCCCTTTATGTCTATGCCCTCTAGTGTTTTTATTAGGAATGGGTACTGTACTTTGTCAAAAGCTTTTTCTGCATCCAATGAGATTATCATATGGTTTCTGTGGGTTTTATTATTGATATTATTGATTATGGTAAAACATTTCCTGATATTGAAGAGACCTTGCATTCCTAGTATAAATCCTACTTGGTCATAGTATATTTTCCTGCTGATAAGTTGCTAATATTGTATTTAATTTTTTTGTATCAATCTTCAGTAGGGAGATTGGTCTGTAATTTTATTTCTCTGTTTTGCCCCTTCCTGGTTTACATATCAGTGCCATATTTGTGTCATATAAGGAATTTGGTTGTACTCCTTCTTTATCGATTTTTCAAATAGTTTTATAAAGTACTGAAATTAATTGTTCTTTAAATATTTGATAGAATTAACTTCTGAATTCATCTGGTCCTGGAGTTTTTTGTTTTTTTAAAGAGTTTATTAATGACTTGTTTAATTTATTTTTCTAAAATGGGACTACTTAAGTATTTTATTTCCTCTTCTTATTTTCCTCTATTAATCTGGACAATTTATGTTATTGTAAATATTCATCCATTTTAGTTAGATTGTTAGAGTTGCTGTCACAGAGATGTGCAAAATAGCTCCTAATTATTGATTTAATTCCTTTTTCCTTGGTAGTAAATTCATCTCTTTCATTTTTGATACAGACGATTTTTTTTTTCTTTCCTTTTTCTGATCAGATTAACCAAAGGTTTATCTATTTTGTTAGTTTTATTTTTTTTCATAAAACCAACTCTTAGTTTCATATATTAGTTGAATAGTTTTCTTAGTCTTTATTTTGTTAATCTCTCCTTTGAATTTTAAAATTTCTAATTTAGTATTTAATTGGGGATTTTTAATATTTCTATTTCTAGCTTTTTTTAGTTGCATGCCTAATTCATTGATCTCCTTTTTCTCTTTTTTATTTATATTGCTATTTAGAGATATAAAGTTTCCCCTATGAACTGCTTTGGCTACATCCCATAGGTTTTGGTATGTTGTCTCATTATTGTCATTTTCTTAGATGAAATTATGGGTTATTTCTGTGATTTGTTGTTTGACCCACTCATTCTTTGGAATTAGATTATTTAATTTCCATTTGGTTTTTAATCTATCTTTTCCTAGCCCTTGATTGAATGTAATTTTTATTGCATTGTGGTCTGAAAAGGAAGCATTTACAATTTCTGTCTTTGATTTTTAAATTTTCTCTTCTGGGTTTTTTCTCAAGGTTGGTTGTTTTGCCAATGGGGTATTTCATATTTTCTTCCATTTTTTTTCATTTTTTTTTATTTTGTTTGATCAATTCTTGCTGTCTCACAATGTCATTAGTTTCCATTTGCCCTGATCTAATTTTTAATGTGTGATTTTCTTCAGTTTTTTTTTTTTTTTTTTTTTTTTGTATCTCTTTTTCCATTTGGTTTATTCTACTGTTTAAGTAGTTTTCTTCAGACAATTCTTTTCCTTTCTTTTTCAAACTGTTTACTCTCTCATGCATATCTTTTATTTATTTTCTCATTCTTTTCTTCTATCTCCCTTATTTGCCTTTTGAAGTCCTTTATAAGTATTTCCAAGAAGCCTCTTTGGGCCTGAGACCAATGTACTTTATTCTTTAAGTTTTTTTTGTGAACATTCTGTCCTTGTTTGAGTTTGTGTTTTGATCTACCCTCTCACCACAGAAGCTTTCTATCATTTATGTTTTCTATTTCTTGTTCATTTTCTTTCCTTTTCTTTTGATATTTTGTCTTTTTTTTTTTTTTTTTAACTTTTAAGGCAGAGTTCTGCTTCTGATGCAATGGTGGCAATGTCCCAAGCTTCCTGTGCACTTCTGAGCCTTGTTTTTGAGCAGAGGAACCCCTTGTGCTTCTAGGGGTTAGGTTTACCTGCTTTGTTCAGGAAACAGCTTGCTTTCCCAGAGTTTGCCTTCTGAGCTGTGACTGGAAGCTATTTCCCCGATTTGCTCCACTCCTGAGTCTGGACTGAGAGTCATAGCTGCTGATTTGCTGTGATTAAAACTCTTTCATTCAGAGACTATCTAAGTATGGCTGAACACCCTTTTACCCCAATGAGAATGACCTTTTTTGAAGTTTGTTCAGTCTACCTTTTGCTGGATAGTAGTTTCATTCCATCAGACTCTATTTAGAGTCATGATTTTCCAGGGATACTCTTATGTGGTTTATGAAGGAAACTCAGAAATTAGTTTCTTTTATACTTTTGTACTTCTTTTTTCATTTGAACAATTCTGCTCTTCAAGACATTCTTGAAAAATGAAGAATCACTGGATTTTTGTGCCTCTTTTGCCATTTGGCCATTTTTGCTTTATAAAACATTTTTCTCCTGATTGGTTTTTGGTGCTTTCTTTTTCATTTGGCTTAATTCATTTTTAAGGTGTTATTTTCTTCAGCATTTTTTGGTGTGTGTTTCCTTTTCTAAAGCTATTCATTATGTTTTATGATTGACTTGCATTATTGTCATTTCTTTTTTCAATTTTTCTTCTGCCTCTCTTATTTAATTTTCAAAATCCTTTTTGATCTTTTCCATGATCTGAGACAAATTCATATTTTTTAGAGGCTTTGGATGAAGAAATTCTGAGAGTGTGTTTTGAACTTCATTATCACTATAGTAATTTTCTATGATCAGAATTTTTTTCTGTTGTTTGCTCATTTTTCCATCTATTACTTAACTTTTGACACTTTGTTAAAGTAAGACTGTGCTTCCAGAGTTGAGGTTTACTGTCTCCTGCGTCAGGGGTTTTCTATAGTTGTTTTCAATGTTGTGTGATCTAAAACAATGTGATTTCCTATTCTCCTGATCTGTGCTCTGGTCTGTGAGTGACCAAATGTATTCTTTTCTTTTTTTGAACTGTGAAGAGATCACACTGTAGTCTCAAAATCTGGGGTGCTCCTCACCCTGGAACTGCCACCCAGGATTATAGCCTGTATCTAAGTCTGGCCAAAGCAACAGTCCTGCCTCAGTGTCAACAAAGAGACCTCTGCAATCTCCTTCTGATCAATTGTTTGATTACTCCTTATCATTGATGGACTAAGAACTCCACAAGCAGCTGCTTTAGCTGCTGATTCAATGTTTCCAGAGGATTTCTCTTAGTTTGCTGGTGCGGGGTATGTTGTGGCATGGCCTCTGCTGGCCTATGCTATATTCTCATCCCAATAAGCCAGGCCTCTCCTGCTGGTCTGTGTCTGTGAACTGGAAAATGAATTGATGCCCATCAATTGGAGAATTGCTAAATAAATTATGGTATATGAAGGTTATGGAATATTATTGTTCTGTCAAAAATGACCAGCAGGATGATTTCAGAAAGCCCTGGAGAGACTTACATGAATTGATGCTAAGTGAAATGAGCAGAATCTGGCTATCATTAGACACTTCAACAATAATACTATATGATGATCACTTCTGATAGATGGGGCTCTTCAACAATGAATGATCCAAACCAATTTCACTTAGTCAGTTATGGGGAGAGGTAGCTATACTCAGAGAAACATTTCCACCTTTTTGTTATTGTTTGCTTGCATTTTTGTTTTCCTTCTCTTTTTTTTTAAACCTTCTTTCTTTATCTGATCTTTCTTGTGCAGCAAAGATAACTGTATAAATATGTATACATATATTGTATTCAACATATACTTTAACATATATGCCTGCCATCTAGGGGAAGGGGTGGGTGGAAAGAGAGGGAAAGTTGGAACAGAAGATTTTGCAAGGGTCAATGTTGAAAAAATTATCCATGCATAGGTTTTGTAAATAAAAAGTTGTAATAAAAAAAAGAAAAAAAAAGTAACAGAATATGAAACATAAGAAAAACTACAGATCTGGAGAACAGATCAAGAAGAGAAAATATTAGAATAATTGAGCTACATAAAAGCTGTGACCAAAAAAAGAACTTTGACATAATCCAATAAAATTGTCCTGGAGTGATAGAACATGAGGGGAAAGTAGAAATAGAAAAGAAAAATCAATCTACTGATCACTGATATATATCCGTAATCAAAAGAACTAGGCCTACATCCAAAAAATATGATATCCAGCAAAATTATCCATGATACCAAATGGAAAAAAATAGATATTCAATGGACTTGCAGATTTTTAGGACTTTGTCTAAATCAAACCTGAACTTATAGAAAATTTGCCATATAAGAGCCAATATTAATGATTAATTTCAATTATTTTAGCCAAAGTAAAACTTAAATATTCAGTCAAAAGAGAAATGTTACTTATGTGTCAGCCATACTAATATTGTTTGAGATGCATGTTTATATATGAGTAAATATATGTATATATCTATATATGTGCGTGTGTTTATGAGTATATGTAGAGATATTTAGTTTTATGTATGTGTATATATACATATATGTACTTTGTATGTGTTTTTATGGGTGGATGTGAATGTGTATGCATATATGTATATATATATATGTATGTGAATATATCTATATCTTTTTATCTATATTTGTATATATGTACATAAAATATTATCGTGCTTAATTGTGGCCTACTTAGGTAAGGTGGAAGGGATGAATGGGGAGAAAAAGAATACAGTAAAAAATGTGTGAATTAAAGAAAAAAGAGCAATTTACAAAGAAACAAAGAAAAGATGAACACTCATGAATATAATTATGTTTTTTTGACGTGGAAATTTGTTGTTATATATTTTGAATCTTTTAAAAATTTCCTTTTTTTCTTTTTTTTTCTAATATTTTCTTCTTATTTTATATTTACTATAATAAATACAATTTTAAATGTGAAGGAAAAATATTGCATAAAATTAACCAGCACATCAAAAAGGACTGATAGAATATATATGCTTCTACATCCATGGAATATTAACACTGCATAAAAGTAATGATGCCCTCTAATATCTCTTTTTGAGTGTGACGTTTAGTCATTAGAATTGCATAGCATTCAGTTTTGATTTTTATTATTGTTGTTCTTTTCTTTTCCATTTAATTCTTGTGCATCTTCCATTTTTCCTTCCACTCTCATATTTGACATTTCTTTTAGCAGAGTAATATATTATTATATTCATGTCCTACTATTTATTTATCCATTCCTCAAACATGGGCCTTATAGACTTTCCTGATCTTTTCTGATACACAAAGTTATTCTTTGTATATGAGGCCTTTTCTTGTATTTTTGGCCTCCTTGAAATGTGATACTTAGCCAATGGAATCTC
The DNA here is from genome assembly GCF_048593235.1 of Sminthopsis crassicaudata. Lineage (NCBI taxonomy): Eukaryota > Metazoa > Chordata > Mammalia > Dasyuromorphia > Dasyuridae > Sminthopsis > Sminthopsis crassicaudata. Next base: position 108,855,421 of record NC_133622.1, read on the forward strand.
TGCATAAAACATTTTCATCACTTTTTGATGCATCTAAAACTTTCAATAAGTAAAAGAGAGTTTAATTATCCATTTACCATTTCAAAAAATCTTTCAAAGCATCCCATTAATTTGTAAAGTACTACTGAGAGTTTAGGACAAAATTACAACCTTTATATGAGGAATGGTATCTAGACTATATATAGCTACATTTAAATGGAGAATTAAAGCTTGCCTTTACCTGAAATAGCTACATAATCTATGCAAATTAGATTAACTTTTATGTTATGAGGAATATGTCTATTGAAAAAGTGCAGAGAATTGAAATAGTGTAATAGATCATTAAAAAATAGCTACATAAAGTAATTCCTATTTAAAAAGCAGAATTGCGTTGTCTCTTCTTTTTATTGCTATAAAGGAACCTTGGTGTCCATTACTAAACTAAAGGGGCTGTTATCATTTTTTTTAAAGTGAGGCTTTTTTAAGTTGGAAGGGCAGTTAGAAGACCAATTTCTTTTAAGCTGCTAAAATTTTCATTTTTAATGAAGGAAAAAATATTTTTCTGGGCAAAACAAAAAGAAGACTCACAACAATGTCATTTTTACTGATCATGCTCATGTTTTCCTTCATGGTTACACCAAAACTATTATCAGAAGGACTATTAACAAAAAAAATTATATTATCATGTTTATAAGTTCTGGGCATTTTTATCAGACTGAAAATAGCTCCCCTCCCCCCAGAATTTGGAAAATGTTTTTTATTTTTGTTTGGCTGTTGTTTTGTTGTTGTTGTTGTTGTTTTTTCCCCAGTGAGATTGAAAATCAACCTCATTGAGGCAATTAACTCCAACAAATATATCCATGTAAATCATGTCATTCATAACAACCTGTTAAGAAATATACTCTAGAGATAGATAAATATGCTTTGGTAGCATGAGAAATCATCTGATTTAAATCTCAATTAAACATGGATTTATTTTGAGTCTCAGAGTAAGGGAAATCAAAGAGCTTAATTCGAGGTTTCAACAACAACAACAACAATAAAATTAGTAGAAAAATAAATTTAAAATGGACTTTTATGATGTAGAAATGACCAAATCACAAACAAAGAAAATAACTCAGAAACATTTATTTGTACCTATCAGTTGGATGAAAAGAAACATTAAAAAAATTTTTTTGAGAAATGATGAGAGATATTCTTAAAAGAAATGAGAATTATGAAAGACTTTGGGAAAAAAACTCAATAGCTTAAAAAAAAAAAGAGGAACAGATTTAACCCTTGCAAGAAACTGCCTAAAAATTAATACAGAACTAATAGAAATTAATGACTTTAGGAGACAACACAAATTCTTCAAATAGGATAAAACAAAATAAGAAGATTGAGAAAAATATGGCACTTCATATAAAAACTTAAAATACATCAAAGAAACAAGGATCATAAAACTATCAATAAATTTATGACAAAAAGTGAAGATCACATTTCAAAAATAGTAGTTTTTTAATGTGCGGCCATGGTACATCAGAAAAGCAATATGTAAATAGAAAGAATCTACCAACTTCCTCCCAAAATAAATCTTAAAATCACAACTCTCAGGAATGACACTTAAAATCCAGTGCTTCCTGACTGAAGGAAATGTACCTTATACAGACAGAAAGAATGCAAAAATCAAAGACTACCATCAGAATGTCAAAAGACTTTATTGTTATCACTATAAAAGAGCATTTGATGAAATATTATAAGTGGCAGAAGACAAAGATCAACAAACAAAAATAGTTTATCCAGAAAAATTTAGTCCAATCTTATGAGAAAAAAAAATGGATATTTAAGGTTATAGAAGTCAGATCCTTAAACTGTGGGTTGCAACTCCATATAAAATCTCATGACTAAATGTGAGGTTGTGAGATTGTGATTTATTACTAGTAAATCTTTGAATTTATACCTCTTTATAGACATGTATGTGGAGTCACATAAAAATTTCTTCAGTGAAAAGGGGTTGTGAAAAACTTTTTCTTGGAGGCAGAAGTGAAGAGAAGGTAGATTATAGTCTACACAAGGTACAATATAGGAGATGGGATTTCATGTGTGAAAAACAAGACCAAAAAACCTCCTAATTTGACTGGAGCATAGAAAGAAGGAGAGTGGGGATGAAAAGGTAGAATCAGGATGAGTTGTGAAGAACTTTAAATCCCAGAATAATTTTCATTTAATTTTAGAAGTAAAATGAGTTGTTGGAGTTGGAGTTGGAGGGAGAGAGGGGGCATTGGCAGGTAGAATGACATGGTAAAGGCTATGCTTTCAAAATATAATTTCAGCGGGCACATAAATGATGGATTGGTGAGGGGAGGAGTTTGAGTTAGTAAAACTTAGATAAATAAAACCAATGAGACCTTCAAGTAATTTTTGAAATTTAATAAATATTTTAATTCATAAGTAAAAATATTGAGTCATGGAGAAGTTTAACATCAGTGACTGTGACTAGACATCAACTGTGACTAGAATTAAAAACAAACTCTTCATTTCTACTCCTATCCTTGCTTTGTCTCTAGAGGACTGGACTTTAGAAATTACCTAATTCATCTTCTAAGCAGTTTTTTTTTTAATAGAACTGAAAATGATTTGTTCAAAGTTATTAGGTAACACAGTAGGTAAAGTGCTGAGCCTGGAGTTAGGAAAACTCATCTTCTTGAATTCAAATCTGACCTCTGATATTAACTAGCTATGTGACCTTGGCCAATTCACTCAAATTTGTTTCACTCAGTTTTCTCATCTGTGAAATGATTTGGAGAAGAAAATGGTAAACTAGTCTAGTACATTAAAAGAAAATTATGAAGTCAAGTATAACTGAAAAATGATTGAACAGTGTACCACTAATAAGTAGTACACCTAGAATACAAGTGTAGATTCTCTGACCCTTGAACCATTGTCCTCTCAACTTCATTGATCTGCCTTTTGTTTCTATAGCAATCAAGATTTTGGTTTGTTTTTTCAGACAATATAATGTTTTTAAAATAGTGATAATTTGAAAAGTAGAATGCAAAGAAAATGTTATTTTAGATGAGATGTAAGGCTAAAAGGCAATCATGAGGAACTATAGTGAAGTCATGAGAAGAAATGATATTACAAGAAAGATTAAGAAATTTATTTAGAATGGAGGATTCACTGTAAGCAATAGTATTTGTTACAAACCCAATATGTCCCTGCCCTAGCTAAACTGAAGAAACAGTGTATGTAAGGTAGAAATTATTATGGAGGGCCTCAACTTGCTTTTGTAGGCAATAAGAAGCCCTTAAAAGCTCTTGAGCAAAGGAGGAACAGTGTACATATTGTTTAGGAATATTAATCAGGAATAAGAAGTGGAAATAGAGTATTATTATTATGGAGTGTGCTAGACAAGAAGTATTCATGTTTATTGTATTTACCTTTAAGCCAACACATGACAGCTTTTAGGGAAAGCTCAGTAAGGCTAGATTCTATCTCTATGTTCCTTTTGCTTAGGGTTCCCATTTTTATATTTTTCATAATAACTCTAAATTTAAACAGAGATTGTCACCGACTTTTAAGTTTTACATTTTGGCACCTTGTAAGTATGTCAGAATATTGGCTTTGAAATTAAAGAAATCAAGAGAAATTGAAATAAGTGACTAGAAAAAAATTGCTGACACCAAAGACTTCATATCTAGACAATGTTTCTCCTAGCCTTTTTCTGATATCAGGAAGATATGAAACACTGTCCTAATGTTACTAACTATAATTCTACTTGTCAGTCCATGTTAGCAAATGAGAACCCATTTTTCCCCTGACAGCTAAATGTGCTTCCTTCCTATTCTAAGTATATGTTCCAGTTTATCTTCCCCCTCCCCCACTCCTTTAGCCTTTGGCAAGCTCTAATCTTGAAATACAGATAACTTTTGGAAGAAAATTTGTCATCTTCCTGCCTTATAGTTACATTGTATGTAGTCTTTTTTTAGTTACAAAATTTGTTTATGACATTTCTAAACCATATGAATTTAGGGCACATAAGGGGGAAGAAAGAGTTTATTAAAACCCATTTATTTAATGTGGTTAATATTTTTAGAGTTTGAAGTAGAATTTTAATTCTACATATTTAATAATAAATATGATCTGTGCTGATCTGGTGCTATGATGTGATTGCTTCATTATTTTTGGTCTCTCAAGGAGCCAACTTCAATTCTTTTAAAGTAAATTTGTATTAATATCACTAATTATATCAATTATGTTTTAAAATTAAATACTGATGAAAAATATCTCTAGAAAAAAACATAATTAATATATTCATCTGACTATGTGTGTGGTTATTTAGTCAATTAGCCACACTCAACAGCCTATGATATTGAGATTAATATTTTATAAATAAATCATAACTATATTCATATAATTATTTCTTGAAATATAAATTTCTACAAATGTGAATTTTTTCAAGAATTTTGAAAAATATTAGCAATAAATGGAACAATTTTTAGACCAAATTTCCCTTACTTCCCTTCCTGAATCTTTATTGTTACATTTCTATTTACTTCTGATAACAGTATTCATTTACTTAGAGCTCTAAGATTTGTCAAAGAACCTCTTCACAGCACACCTGTGAGTAAGAGAGTATAATTATGACAAGTGAGAAAAAAATCCTCAGTGAAGATGAGTGGCTTAACTGAAATCCTCCAGGTAATGTCCCAGGACTCACTCAAGTTTTTTTATTTATTGAGTGCAGACATCCCATATTTTTTTTTGTATTTTTTTCTTTAAAACTTTAAGTTTTGTTAATCTTTTTATTGTTTTTATTATATTTTTACTTTAGGAGAGATTTCTTTCCCCTTCCTTGCACAGTATGCTCACCATTGTTACAAATATTATGAGGGAAAAGAAAGAGAAAAAATAATTTAATATAACTAACAACATTTTACCCATTCCTGACAGTATTAGCAGCATTCCTATATTTACTACCTTCAAATTTTATATATTAAGATGAATTTGAGAGACAGAAAGCATGTAACTTCAGTCACCAATAAAGAAATCTAATGCAAAAGAAGGGATTATTATCAATATTTTATAATTACTGATAAAGTGTAATTTATGGATCACTTTATTAAAATACATGTTGTATTCTTAATAAAAAACTTTAATAGTAAAAAAACATTAGAAAGTGATTCTTTTACAAAAGGACTTAATGCAATTCTCATATAGCATACTTAAAATATTAATTTATAAAAATTCTGGTAGTTCAGGAATACTTATTCTCTCTAAAGAAACAATATGGTATAACAAAGATTTTCTTCCACAATATACCACCCTTAATCTTGAATATGGATTATAAGGACTGGAGTGAGAAGTCTTTCAGGCCAGTTAATCTAATTTTTCTAATGAGAAACTTAGGAGCAGAGAAGGGAAGTGATGCAAAAAGATACAGAAATGATGTAGTAGAGCCAAGATTCAAGCCAAGCATTTTATACTGGTTCTCACTTTAAAAAAAAACAAAACAAACAACAAAAAAACAAAAAAACAAAAACAAAAACAAACAAACAAACAAAAAACCCCTATCCTTTAGCTGGCACTGTGGATGGGAAAAAGAGCAAATTAAAATTACTAAGATGTGAAATGCCAAAAACCAGCCAAAGATAAAATTATCTTTACTAATTTAAAAGTATCCCTGGCATCCATTTCTTTCATATAAAAACAAAGATCTAATTTTCATACAAGATAAAGAAAAATAAAGTTTAGGATTATACTATTATTGATTAGACCTCAAAGGTCCTTAAGGGTAAAGATGTTGTTTACTTATGACTCTATTATTGATCCTAAACTCATGCTGCTCTATTCTAGAAGAATTCGTTCATATAAACAGATTATTAAACTTTCTCTCTCTCTCTCTCTCTCTCTCTGACTGTATTTCTGTTTTGAAGTTCATGCCTATATATGTAATGTATGAGAATTATACATACACATAAGGTTATTATATACGTGTATACATATAGATATATAGTATAGGTATTATTTGTATGTGTGCATATGTGAATTCTTATTTCTATTCCTATTCAATTTAATAAACATTCATTAAGTTACTCCCATAAGCTTCCTATTCTCTTTCTCTACTTTTTTTGTTCTTTTTCTACATAGCTAGAGAAATGACAGACATTTTAGGCCAAATAGAAAACCAGGCTATTCTCCATTCTTAAGAAATACACATTACTAACTCAGTATCTTGAGTATTTGGGCAGATCATCAAATTCAAGCCTTTTAAAAATATTTTGTGTAATATTCTCTTATTCTATATTTACACTGAAAAGATGACTATCAGAGGTTAATTTGGTGACATTGGTTATATCCCCTTTGGCTATATTCTTAGGAACATTGCCAATATCAACAAACTATATTGCTTTTCTCTTCTGTACATATCTTTGTCATTATCAAATGTTGCTCAGTTCATCTAATTCTGGTCCTTAATTCAATCACTTCAGTGCTTTATTTGCTTTTATCCTTTCTCCCAGCACTTCCCTGTTTCTTTTCCTATTAATTGTGAAAGTCTTTTCCTTTGTGTTTTTCATTATACTCCATGTTTTCCCATTTTGTCCTTGACTTTTTGTCACCCATTTTCTTTCTTTCTTTTTTTATTATATCTTTTTATTTATAAAACCTATGCATTGACCCTTGCAAAACCTTCTGTTTCATCTTTTCCCCTCCTTCCCCCCACCCCTTTCCTAGATGACAGGTAGTCCAATACATGTTAAATATGTTAAAGTATATGTTAAATTTAATATATGCATACATATTTATAGTTATCTTGCTGTACAAGAAAAATCAAATCTAGAAGGAAAAAATCTGATAAGAAAAAAAGAATATAAGCAAACAAATAAAGAATGGAAATACTATGTTGTGGTTCACACTCATTTCCCATAGTTTTCACTCTGTGTGTAGCTGATTCTCTTCACTACTGAACGATTGGAATTGGTTCGAATCATCTCGTTTTTTGAATCAGAGTTGATCATCATATAATCTTCTTGTTGCCGTGTATAATGATCTCCTGGTTCTGCTTATTTCACTTAGCATCAATTCATGTAAGTCTCTCCAACTTCTCTGAAATCATCCTGTTGGTCATTTCTTACAGAACAATAATATTCCATAACATTCATATACCACAATTTATTCATCCATTCTCCAATTGATGGGCATCCCCTTAGTTTCCAGTTTCTGGCCACTACAAAGAGGGCTGCCACAAACATTCTTGCACATACAGGTCCCTTTCCCCTCTTTAGTATTTCTTTGGGATATAAGCCCAGTAGTAACACTGATGGATCAAAGGGTATGCACAGTTTGATATCTTTTTGAGCATAGTTCCAAATTGTTCTCCAGAATGGTTAGATTCATTCACAATTCCAGCAACAATGGATCAGTGTTCCAGTTTTCCCAAATTTGGAAACATTCATCATTTTTTTTCAAATAAAATTATTTCAAACATTTTTCCAAATTCTTGAACATTTTTTCATAGACATCAGTTTATTTTGGAATTTGCCGTTATTTCTATTATATTCTAAGATCCTGAAAGCAATCAACATGTTTTACTTAGTAAAGTACTTGGGATGCCTAGCACCTTGGGTTGATCCCGACACTAGCACCACAACTTGCAAAAGATAGGCATTAAAATTTATTTTTATTCCAATAATAATTTATTAAGTATCTATCATATATAAGGCTTTGTGGGAAACACTGGAGATTTAATTAATAATAGGAAAAGGCAATTTCTGCTCTCAAGGAGTTTACAATTATGGAGGGAATCTTATTGTATTAAATAAAAAAAAAAACAACAATAATAGAAAAATAATGAAATATTACATACCTTGCTTGATTGTATTAAGGTTGAAGATAAGAAAGTCTTCCCTGAACTTTCTGACCCCAATAGCTTTTCACTGCAATGCAATATTTTTAGCATTTATTACATTTATTTTTTGAATTTCTTATATACTATCTTCTATGGCCAGAATTTTTCTATTTTCTCTGGTTAGACTGCAAGTTTCTTGAGAACATAAACTGTTTTTTGTATCTCTTTTTAAAAAATCTCATTCTAGCTTATAGTTGGTGTTCTATAAATGTATTTGATGATAATAGTATAGATAAACCAATATTTTCTAACCTGGCCTGTTCATAATTCAACAATGTAATTTATTCTTTTGAATTTTGACAGAAAAAGAGCATTCTCATGCACATAATAGAATACCATGATAAGATTATATATTGATGTCCATTTCATCAGGAATACATTTTTGAAGTAATAGTAACCCCACATATTCATTTCAAAAATATTAAAAACTAATATTTAGGATAGTTTTCCATGCTTCCTAAACTGAGTAGTGAATTCAAGTTTGAGTCAATTGCTTCTTTGAGCCTAACCATTGAGGTGATGGTATGTCTAATACCACATTGGTGTAGTGTTATGGGCTAGAACTTGAAACAAGGTGCTAATGCTTATGCACTTGGTTCACACCTTTAAAGGAGTTCACACATTGGTTCGCACATTAGTGTTCACACCTTAGGCTGGGGACTTCAGGAGATTCACAAGTCAAAAGCCCACATTCCACTCTTGGAGGTTGAGTCAGATTCATTCCAACTTCCACCTTTGTGCTGGATGGAGATATTGGGAAGACGAGAGGCTGAAGCTGGCAGAGACAAAGGACTAGTGGCAAGAGTTCTCGGAACCAAGGAGAGAGATAGACCTCTAAGAAAGCTAATTGGGCCCAAGGAAAAGATTCAAGATTTTGAAAGAGAAAATAAAGGATCTGAACTTTAACTCCTGGCTGCATTCCGGGTGATTACTCTGAACTGAAACTAAGGCTGCCTCCAGAAGCTCCCCAAGAAATCTGCTCCTAGAGAATATTATACTTTAGAGAAGAACACATTACAGTGTGGTTTTAAGAAAAGAATAGCATGTGCCAGAAAAATGCCATCTGTAGCTTATCTGATGGGGAATAGATAAGTCAGGTCTTATACTAGATTAAATCATCATTACAAAAGCAAGGTACAAATTACTCAGAGACATTAACTTTAAACCAGGCTTCTGTTTGCTTAGACTGGGATTTTGCAATGCACTCCTTGACTTGAAATACTACCTTACTCCAAAAATACTACTCCTCACAGTATTCTTTATAATGTGCTGTAAAATAAATGAGGCTAATCTCCTTGTTCATGAATTTAATAAGGGTGTGTACTTTTCCCTCCCCTCTAAAAGGCCATTAACAAAAGTCATTAACTGAAGTTCTCTGTAGGAGCCCAACTTGTCTACAAGAATAAAAATGGAAATACTGATACTATGACAACATAGCCTGAATTTTCTGCTTTACAGACACCAGATTTATTTTTAAATGGTGTGAATCAAATGTGTGCTGAGAGGCCAACTTCAAAATAAAAAAATAAAAAAAAAATTGGCAAGGGGAGCATTTTGCTGGTTTGGCTGAACGGAGGCTGTTCACCACATTCCACTGCAGTGGGGGTTCCTGACTGTGGAAATCATTCATATTGTCATTTTCTATGGCTTGCCAAAAAGGGGATTATGAATTAATGTCAGTGTTGCAAGAAATGTCACCTGCCTTCTTTTTAAAAGCCAGTAAATCCAAAAGAGGTTATGTCCATCTTGCTTTGAAAAAAATACAAAACAAAACAAAAATGCAGATCATATATTCCAGGGTTCCACTCTCTTTACTGGAAATAGCTGGTAATGAAGCAGAGTGATAATTTTGGAGCATTTTTTAAATTGTAAGATGAGAAAAAGGGAAAGGAGGAGAATATGGATTTCAATATATGTTCATAAAGAAAGGACCAAAAAAAAAAAAAAAAAAAAAAAGACAGAAGCAAAGTCAAGAAATGAAAGAATGATCTAAAAAACTATCTTTTATTTCTTTCATCAAAATTCAAGTCTTAAAATTAAGAGTAAGAAGAAAAATGGAAAAAAAAAATGAATGAAGAGTGGATCCTTCAGAGATTCCAGATAAATATACATTATTCTTATTCCTAATGATCTAAGATCTTATCCCTGTCAGTATTACCTCCAACTATGGTCCAAAAGCAACAGCACTGTATTAAAATCTGGAAATGGAAAGAAGAAGCAAAATCCAAACCAAAATAAAACAAATAATCCAGTCCCTGTCCTCAAACAGTTTTTACTCTACCTCTGGAGATGAGATATTAATAAAAAAGTAATTATAGGATATGTACAGAGTACATGAAAGGAAAGGCACTATCAGCTAGATGATCAGAAAAGTACATCTGCAGAAGGCTGAATTTGATGCATGTCTTAAAGGAAGTCAGAGAAACTGACAAAGTGGAAGTGAAGAGGTAAGACAATTTCAAGAAAATTCACTAAGATAGGTGATGGAGTGCCATGAGAGAGTAATGACAAGAAGGACAGAGTCATTAAATAGAGAGTACATAGAAGGGAATGAAGTGGAAGAAGACTGGAAAGATAAGAAATCAGGTTGTTCAAAGTTACAAATGTAAAACAGAAGAACTTACTTTATCTAGGAGATGCGTGATTTAATAGTTTGTTAAATAAAAGGGCATGAAGCTTAAAGTCAGATCTTCCCTTCAAGCCAACTTGACTGCTAAATAGAGAATAGCTTGTAATTGAGAAAGACTTTACGCAGAGAGTATGACTGGGCTAATAGAATCACCCAATTGAGAAGTGATGGGAATCTGATTGAATGAATAGAGAAAGGATACATACAAGATTATAAATGTGGGGAGAGTTACCATAGTACTAAAGGTGTCAGCATGGGTGACCAGAAAGATAATAATGTCCTCAACAATAATAGGAAAGTTTGGAAAGGGAGAATGTTTAGGAAGCAAGCAATTTGTGTTATTAAAATGCTAAATTTGAGAGAGACCTTTAAGATATGCAATTCAAGATGTATAAGAGGTAGTTAGAAGTATATGATTTAAGCTTAGCTGCAATATTAGTAATGGATATATACAATTGGAATTCATAATTATAGAGATAATAATTGAACTGAAAGGAGCTGATGAGATCATTAGGTGGGATGATTTAAAGGAAGAAGAGAAGACCCAGATTTAGAATCTTGGGGGAATTTAGTCTATGTAACATTAATAAAGAGCCAGCACAGGAAAGTAAAAAGGAACAGCCAGATAGAACAATCAGCAGAGAGGAAGATCAGGAAATTTTAGACAGGAGTGAGTGTCCAAGAAAAGGTAATTAACAGTGTCAAAGGTTGCAGAAAGGTCCAGGAGGAGCAGGATTGAAAAAAGGCCATTAGATTAGGTAATTAAGAGATGATTGATAACTTTAGTGAGTACAATTATAGTCAAATGATGAAGTAAGAATCAGAAGAAGGTTTAGGAAAGAAATGCAGCCAGGGGTTTTACATGGCTTTCTTTTATTTTTCTTTTCCAAAAATAATTTTTATTTGTTTATTTTTAATGTATTTTTTAATGTTGAATTTCAAATGCTATTCCTCTCTCCAATTCCTCCCTCACCCAATGCTGGCATCTTTATGAATTATATGTGTGCAATCCTGCAAAATAACTCTATTGCCAAAAAAGGAAGAAAATTAAAATGAAAAAAATATTCTTTAATCTGCAAAGTTTACTGGTTCTCTTTCTCTGGAAGTGGACAGCATTTTTCATCATGAGTCCTTTGGAATTGACTGAGATCATTTTATTGATTACAGTAACTAAGTCTTTCACAGTAAGTATTTCACAGTTGATAATTTTTTATAGTATACAATAATCTGGTTCTATTTACTTCAGCACCCCATAAATTCATATTGGTTTTCTAGCACTGTTGGGTCAAAGGGCATGCACAGTTTTGTAGCCCTTTGGGTATAGTTCTAAATTGTTCTCAAAAGTGGTTTGATCAATTCAGAACTCCACTAAAGAGCATTACTATTCTTAATTTTCTATACAACTTTCTTTTAAAAAATTAATCAATTTTTAAAATTAATTTACTTTTTTAAATTAAAGCTTCTAATTTTCAAAACATATCCACAGATAATTTTTCAACATTGATTCTTGCATAGCCTTGTGTTCCAAATTTCCCCCTTTTCCCCCATTCTCTCCCCTAGATGGCAGGCAATCCAATATATGTTATACATGTTAAAATATATGTTAAATCTAATATATGTAAACATTTATACAATTATCTTGCTGCACAGGAAAAATCATATCAAGAAGGGAAAAAAGTGAATAAATAAACAAAGTGCAAGTGAACAACAACAAAAAAGAGTCAGAATGTTATGTTGTGATCTGTTATGGGCCAGAACTTGAAACAAGATACTAATGCTTATGTACTTGGTTCACAGCTTTAAAGGAGTTCACACCCTTAAAGGAGTTCCCATATTAGTTCACACATTCACACCTTTAGAGAGCATATATAAGCTAGGAGTCTCAACGAGGATGGGCTTCAGGAGATTCACAACCAGGATTAACTTCAGGAGATTCACAAGTCAAAAGACCCACAAGCCCACTCTTGGAGGTGGACTCAGATTCATTCCAACTTCCACTTTTGGATGGCGGAGAGGAAACACACGACTCAGTGAACGTCCTCACTCCCTCACAACCAATTAGATAAATTAAGTCTCAGAATTAGCTCAGGACTGATAGATACCACAAGGACTGGAAGCACGACTTACCAGCTGAAGAGAATCTGGAGTTTCAACAGGAAAGGTCAGTTCTCAGGGGAGGAATAAGAAAGACCAGCACAGACGGTGGGGTAGGGGCACACTGCGCCCATTGCGCTGGGAGGGGCTCTGGGATCAGAGAAGCCACTGAGGTAAAGGAATCTGGCACAGGCTGTTAGCTCTTCTCTGCTAATTATTTAGCAGTTCAGAAGAGAAAGCCAAAATATTTTAAAACTCAGATTAGATTTTCCCCGGACCCTGGGGGTGACTCAGGCACAGATCGGGGTGTGGCCTCAGCTACCTCCTGAGAATAGTTAAGAGACTGACAAGTGGGTGGATACGGCCCAAGGCAACACACACTGCCTAGCTTAGCTGGAGGGAGTGGAACTCAGCTCCAGGAAGTCCCAAAGAAGCGGAACCTTTGAACTAGGGACCGCGGTTTCTGGCAGACACTTCCAGTTTGAGCGCAGGGGCTTCTTACGTCACCTGCTGCAGACACCCACTCCCCACCCGGACACATAGGCTGGGCTTCTTGCTGTCTTCACTATTCTACGCCCTCAAAGCACAGTAGTGCTAATCACCTCTGAGGCACTCCCAGGGAGAGGGTGGGGAACTCTCTCCCAGAGCTCTCTCTTAGCTCAGGCTCAGGAGCCGCTGCATCCATCCCATCTGGGAGGAAGCTGGTAAAGAAGTAAATAATTTCCTACCCCAGAGACAGACCCCAAAAGATTTTTTTTAAGTATGAGCAAAAAAGCTAGAAAAACCATAGATTCCTTCTATACAGAGAAAGAGCGGGTGTCCAACCCCGAGGAAGTTGACAGCAGAGAATCAGATAACAACCTAAAGGGGAACGATTCCTGCCCCCCATCACATAACTCTCTCCTAGAAGAAGCTCTTAAGAAATTGAGGGAGATCGAAGAAAAATGGGGAAAAGAAAGGGAAGTTATGATAGAGAATAACAATGTCCTGAAATTGGAGTTGGAAAAAATAAAGAATTCACAGGAGATGCAGGGAAACAAAATTAGTGAATTAGAAAAGGTTAAAAAAACACAGGAAAGTAGGATTTCTGAATTGGAAAAGATAAAAAAGTCTCAAGAAAATAGAATTTCTGAATTGGAAAAAGAAAATAATTCTCAAAAAAAAAAATTAGGGAAATGGAAAAAAATTCAATAGAGCAAAATAATTCATTTAAAAACGAAATTGGGCATTTACAAAAAGAACTAAAAACTGTGAAAGAAGAAAATAACTCCTTAAAAGTCAGGATGGAACAAATAGAAATGAATGATTCACAGAGAACCCAAGAATCAGTCAAACAAAACAAAAAAAAATGAGAAGCTGGAGAACAACGTCAAATACTTACTGGGAAAATCTATAGACCTGGAAAATAGATCTAGGAGAGATAATCTGCGGATTATTGGACTTCCAGAAAACTATGACCAAAAAAAGAGCCTAGATTCTATTTTACAGGAAATTATCAAAGAGAACTGTCCAGAGATAATAGAAACAGAAGGGAAAGTAGATGTGGAAAGAATTCATCGAACTCCTTCTGAAATAGACCCTAAAAAAAGAACACCACGGAATATTGTGGCTAAGCTGCAGAATTACCACACAAAGGAGAAAATCCTGCAAGCAGCTAGAAAAAAACAATTTAAATACCAAGGTGCCACAATAAGGGTCACCCAAGATCTGGCTGCCTCCACATTAAAAGATAGAAGGGCCTGGAACCTGATATTCCGAAAGGCAAAAGATCAAGGACTGCAACCAAGAATGAACTACCCAGCTAAGTTTAGCATCTTTTTCCATGGAAGAAGATGGTCATTCAATGAAACAGAGGAATTCTATATGTTTCTAAGAAAAAAACCAGACTTAAACAAAAAATTTGATCTACATCCACAAGACTGAAGAGAAACAGAAAAAGGTACACAGAACCCTTGAGAACTGTAACTTTGTTGTGGGTATATAAAAAATACTCAAGGATAATTTGATTTTACTGATATAAAAGAAAAAAAGGGGGGTGTGGTAAAGGGAAGGAGGTCGATTCAGAAAAAGGGGAAGGAGTGATAAAAAGAGGGAAACTACATCCCAGGAAGAGACATAGAAAATACACAATATCTGAGGGAACTTAGTGAGGGGGAGAATCATTGTGTGAACCAACTTCCACTTTTGTGCTGGCTGGGGACTTAGGGAAATTCAGAGCCAGAATTCAGTAGAGGAGATTCACATGTCGAGGAGATCCACAAGTTGGGCAGAAAGAAGGAAGACAGAGAAGTAGTGGCAGGAGAGCACTGAAACCAAGATTTGGAAGGCCTCCAGACAACTAGCTGAGCCCCAAGTGAAGGTGATAAGATTTGGAAAGAGATTGTAAAGGATTTAGACTTTAACTCCTGGCTGAATTTGAGGTGATTATTGAACTGAACTGAAACTAAGGCTGCCTCTAGAAGTTCCCCAAGAAATCTGTTCCCAGAGAACATTAAATTTTAGAAAAGCGAACATTACAGTGATCCACACTCAGTTCCCATAGCTCTCTCTCTGGGTGTAGATGGCTCTTTTTATCACAAGATCATGAAAACTGGCCTCAGGCATCTCATTTTTAAAAAAAAGTCACATCCATCAGAATTGATCATTGAATAATATTGTTGTTGCCATGTACTGTGATCTCCTGGTTCTGTTCATTTCACTTAGCATCTTTTCATGTAAGTCTCTCCAGATTCTTTAAAATCATCCTGCTAATTGTTTATTAAAGAACAATAATATTCCATAACATTCAAATACCATAACTTATTCATCCATTTTATAACTGATGGACATCATACCAAAGTGTCTGTATCATTTGATCCAGCAGTACCACTACTAGGTGTATTTTCTAAATGTGATTAAGGAAAAGGATTAAGGAAAAGATATTTATGGAAGCTTTCTTTGGGGTGGCAAAGGTAGGGAGATGGATAAACAAGTTGTAGTATATGATTATGATGAATTACTACTGTGGTATAAAAAATGATGGGCTTGATGACCTAAAAAAAAAATTGAAGAACCTGAACAAAATATGAATAGCGAACTAAGTAGAATCAAGAAAATATTGTATATAGAAAGAATAATATTGTTTTAAGAACAATTTTGAGAAAATTCATTTTGGCTACTATAAATATTCAAATTAACTAACATGTGGAAAAATGTGTTATTTGTATCTAGAAAAGGAATTGAGATTTCATATATATATATATGTATATATATATATATATATATATACATATATATATATATGTATATATAATGGTTTTACAAACCCATGAAAACTTATATATGTACATATATACATAACTATAAACATATTTGTGTCTAATGGTAGCCATTTCTAAGATGGGAAGAAAAATATGATAACTTTATATATGTTTAAAGAAATAGCAAGTTATACGCAATAAATTTGTAGTTTCATATGTAATTATATTTTTTTAAAAATTACACTAAGGGGCAACTAGATGGCACAGTGGATAGAGCATTGGCCCTGAAGTCAAGAGGAATACTGTCTCAAACACTTAATACTTTCTAGCTGTGTGACCCTGGGCAAGTCAATTGCCTCAGGGAAAAAAAATACACTATGCTATGTGACTGCTTGTTTTATTACATAAGGTAAAAATAAAATAAAATTTAAAAAGAAGATAGGGAAAGGAATATGAAATATAGAGGGGGTAATTTACTGGAAAAGTCAGGAGATGGAATAAAGCGTACATATAGAGGGCTTTGGGAAGTAGAAAAAAATTTTTTTTTTCTGAGACCTGGGAATGATGAAAGATACCTAAAAAATTAAAGATGAAGAGGGGGAGAAAGTTAAATTTTCAACAAATGGTACCATGGAAAGATCCCTGGCCTTGGAGTCATAGAATCTGGGTGCAAATCTTGCTTTAGAAAAATCTAATTATCACATGACCTCATATAAGTCATTTATCCTGTTCCTGGGTTTCCTTATCTATAAAATGAAGAGATTGGATTACAGGACCCCTGAGGGGACTTTAACTGCTTACTTCTGTGGATTTCATCCATTTCTTTCAATGAATTCCTTCCTTACAAGAGGTCCAAAAAATGTGAGCATCATTTTTTTTTTTTTTTGGATCTGTCTCTCTTTTATTTTTTGAGCATCTTTCTTTTGATCTTTCTTTATGATGATAGCAATAGGGCACATGGATTGTATACAGGTAGGCCAATGGTTGGGATACTAGATTAGTAATAGTAATAGGATAATTACTAAAAAAAAAAAAAAAAAAAAAATTAGAGGGGTTTTATGAAGATTCAATGGAAAAAAATATATTAAGTGTTTTGTCAACCTTAAAGCACCACAGAAATATCCATTATCATCATTATTATAATTATGATTATAGTAGTTAACTCTATTATATGTGACAGTCTCATTTTTCCCCCACTTATATTCTCTTCAAGCAAAAGCAGATGCTATAATTCAGTCAAATGGAGGTGAGCTTATAAAATCAACACATCAGAGTAATATGCTCTCATTTGTTGTCTTCTGGTCTTAATGATTTCTCTAGTGTGCGTTGCAATAAATATTTCCCATGGTGAGAGCATACCACTCACTTAAAACCAAATAAACAAACAAAAATCTCTCCTCTAAAAGTACTTACATTGTGAGTTTTTAAAATATAAGTACAATGTTACTTTTTTGCAAAATTTCCAATTAAGTAAGTTGTCTTTTTATTCTTGCTATTACAAAAATGTTGAATAGTATTTGCTAGGTACATCTCACTATAGCGGTTATTTTTTGTTCACCCAATATCACCAAAGAATATTAAGATAATGACATAACAAGAAAAAAGCATGAAATTCACAGTTTAAAGATAATGGGTTATGTCATTTGATTCTAATACAATCATAATGATGTACTTTAGGAAGACAATCAAGCCAATATTGCAGGTAATAAGGACAGTACTTACAGTGAATTTTATTTTAGACTGTGCATATTTTGATACGTCATTTGGCTCAGTGGAAAGTCAATATTACTTAAATATGATTTTTTTCCTCCTAAGTATAGCATGCTGTGTTACTTTGGTTGCTATTTGCTGAGTCATTAAGTGTTTAAAATAAGTAAGCTCAAATAGATATAATAACACAATTATAGTTTGACTATTAAGTAAAAACAAAAATAGAATCAGACAAAGCCTACATTAATGATCTGAAACTAACATATTAAGCTCATATATCAGCCTCTGCATTAGGATAAGATATTTTCACTTATAATGCTTGTGTGGTGGTCTACTACTAATTTGTCATGCCTCCCATTTCTCTTCAGGGCATTTGCTTACTACTTACTCTTTGTCTTTCCTCTTTTCATCCTGTTGTCATGCTGGAAGGTCACAAACCATCAACAGGTGGTTAAACCTAAGGTGTCTTAAAGTTTTAGGGAAAAGTGAAAGATGCCACAATCCCTTAACTAGTTACTTTGGGTTACAGGCCCCTGGCATTCTGGGTCATCCCGAGTCATCATGACTTTTGTCTTGCTACCAGACTCCAAAGACTCCAGGCTAGAAACTGAGACTGAAGACTTTGCTCAGCTCTGCCTCACTTATATGCACCCTCATGAACTCATAGGTCAGAATGACAAATGACAACAACAGGCCTCTTCCCACTATAAAAGTTTTTACAGAAACCAACTATTATAATGACAATTTTAAAAAATGCATTTACTTAGTAACAAGGGGCAATCAAAATAATAACAGAGATACTGATGTAATAAAAAAGTTAATCAGGAAAAATTTTCTAAGTGCATAGATAGTAAAACACATTACTGTTAAAACATAAACCGGGTTACAGTCTCCCAGCCATGCTTTAGCTATCTGTGAGATACAAAGGAAACAAATAAACCTAACAGGGAAGCACTCAAAAGGTGAAACCCATGTGTTCAATGCAATTCACAGGTTTAGGTTTTGATGTTGTTTTATTCAGAAATATCTATACCTCATAAAGCCATTTTGCTCAATGGTTGCCCATTAGTCCTCAACTTTATATAGTCAGGAAAATCCTTTTCCTTCTGAATTTCAGTTGATACAGTACTTGCAAGCCAAAGACCCTTAAAGTGTGTTGAGAAAGCATCACCTCAATTTGCACAGCAGTCCTCTTGTCTCACAGAGGTTGTTGTTTGCCCTTCTAAAGAGGACCATTGACATCCAGGAGGTGATGCCATGACATAGAAGTGAACTAGATTTAAGTGAAGGAGAGCTGGACAAGGTTACCTGCCTCATTTTCTCCTCCAGAGTCACCTGTGTCCATGGCCGATATAGAGCAGAGATAGCTCTGGATGCAGTGGGAGACTTGGCCTATTTAAACTAAGGCCACATCCAATCAGTGACTGAAGCTAGGGAGCAATGAGTTAAAGACTAGGCTCTTTTCACCTAATCCAAAAGAAAAAAAAATCTGGGAGGAAAAGACCCTTAGGTTTTCTGGCCAAAATATAAACAATTGCTATTTTTTTGGATGTCTGAGTCATTCCAAGATATCTTGGGATTTACTGGCTAGATTTCTTTCTTATAAGCCATGTTTCATACCCAAGTCACTCTGACTCTCATTGATTGGCCAAAAATAGATATCAGGCCAAGCCCCAATTGGTCATTGTTTGGATACTGATTTATTCCATCTAGCTGGGGACTCTAAAACCCAGACCATGGAATTCTTCACACATCAAGATATTGTCCTTTATAATCTGAATGGAAGTCACTGCTTGCAATTTATATCCCTGGACAAGAAAAATTAACTAGACAGTTCTTTTTATGCAACAAAGAAACACTGTGTCCATCTTTCTCCTGTTCCATTTTTCCCTTTAAGGCAGAGAATGCAACCTAGAGCAACATATATTTCTGAGAGGTTCCACGTCTTAATCTCAATATGGGAGTATCAAATTACAGATGTATGAATTACATTATTTAGTTAGCCAATCAGGAATTGGACGCCAAAACCTTCTTGTCAAGTGATTGTGATTTTTGTTCCCTTAAAACAGGGGCTGCATAGTTGCATTTTGCTCCTTGCTAAGATTTTATTTTTCCAATTTTCTTTTTTCCATATATTTTTAGTACTTCACTCAAGCCTCCTGGCTCTTAGAGATTTAGATGTATGAAATTCCCCATAAGAATTACAAAAATTGTTTTCAAACTATACCTCATTTCCAAATAATTCTATTTTCTCTTCAATTCCTCCCTTTCTCTTTTTTCCCCTTTCTTTTTCTAACCTTCTTATCTCATTTTAGATTTTTAAAATTTTTATCCTAATTTCTTTTTTAAAAAGCTATCTGCCAATAAATTGAGAAGTCAAAATTACATATCTCTATTAGCAACATCTAATTTGAATCTTTTAAACTATTTCCAGTTTTTAATGAAACAAAAGGGTCTTTTTCTTTCCTGCCTCATTTAAACCATCAAGATGTTCTCTTACAAATGAGGCACTATCCTTCCTTAAGGTGATCATATTCTTTACATTTATATCACTGTTCCTTTTCTGTCCCAACCAGTTTCAATTTAATCTGAAAACTCTGGGTCTCTATACTAATAGCCTAAAAATTTTTATTAAACAAAAAGTATTTCATATTCCTGCCAGGCATTAAAATATTCATGTATAGCAAAAATGTATTACATCGTTTCCTAATTGATTGAACTATTTTCCTTTACATAAACCACTTTTTGTTCCCTCTTTAATATTAAACTGTACCATATAAAAAGGATTTTAAAGTAACAGCATTATCCACATGTATTATGGTTACACCACTGACTTTATATAGAAATTATGAATCTGAATCATAAATGTATGCACCACAGAAGAATTAGTAAGGATGTTTAAGGAAAACTAGAATTCTATTTCTAGCGTACTAGATAGAAAAACAATTCACCTAAAATCACAGAGAATGATTACCAACCCAAATCCCTATTCTTTACATACCTATTATGCTTTTCCCAAGTTCATTGGGAAAATTGATCTATCATCCTGTTAGAGGTATTAGGCTATATTGCTCTCATACATCTGGGTTTATCATCATCCAGCTATTAGGAGACAATTCTACTATTCCTCTCAATAAAACACTATTTAAATGTAGAACAGGTGATTAATTCCACTTGACAAAACAATGATAGCAAAAGAGAATTAACAGGAAAAAAAGAGAGAGAGAATTCAGTAGATTAAATAAGTGCAATCAACTAGGAGGATAATATTCAAGCTTTGTTGGAACAGTTTTTGTAAGACTCCTAATTATCTATTACTCTTTTTATCTCTGCCCTAAGTATTGTAATCAAAGAGCTAAACTTGATGTTGTAAATATCACCTCTTCTCTTGGTGCCTTACAATTCTTTCTGCTGATTGGTTACTTTCTCACCCCTTGATGTTGTGGTCCCCTAAAGGGGGAAGATGCTTGTTATTCTTTCAATTTGACTAGACATTTCAATGTTCTGGATGTTGTATCTAAAGGAAGGAAATACATAAAAGAGAACAAGGCAGTCAAGGGCCTTAAGAAAGCTCAGCTAGTTGAGATTATGTTCAATAGTAAAAACTAGGGTGAGTTTGGTGATGGTGGGAAACAATGGCCTTCATTATAATATTTTGGGAAAAAGAAGAACTATTTTTCTTCACTTGTTACTGCCATTACCTCTTGTCCCATAAAATGCTGAATCCAAGAAAGCTGAGAACTGGAAGCTGCCTCTTCTCTTACTTGATGTGACATCATACTTCATCAGTTCTTCAATCTCAACAACCAACCAGAGGGATTCTCAGAAATGAAACACACAGAGGCAGAAACCTGAATTTCAGACCTCTTACATAACTCGGCATAATGAAAGAAGGAATATTTGGTCTCTTGTGTGTGTGTGTGTGTGTGTGTGTGTGTGTGTGTGTGTGTGTGTGCTTTACATATTCATAGCCGAATTTTGGATTGAACTAAGAAACAAAATCCCTATTTCTATGTTGTCTCTGATATTCAGTAATAGATAAAAGAATTGTCCAAGTTTCTGTTGTAATCCAGTCTTTTAGCAGGTAATTATCATTTATCATTTTTTCTAAACTTATATTCATGGACCAATTCCTTCTTTTGTTTCCCACTCTTGTTAATGTAGCACTCCATCCTGGCATATGAGCTCTACTTGACTTCAAAAGAAATCTGTCATTGGCATCAGCCTTAATGAGATATAGTCATAGATAAGGACTTGGTTCAGGCTTAATATATTTTTCTTAGTTTTTTCATGTTTTGCAAATTACTGACTAGGAACCTACTGTTCACAATGACAGCTAAATACATTTTGTTGACTGACTGTTTCTTAACTAGCTAATCATTTGCAAGGAAAAGGAACAACAAACATACACACATATATTTGGTACCTGATCTAACCTCAATATTTTATCATCTCACAAAAATTAAGCATGGTGGAATAAACCATATGGGACCTTTTGACTTTTTCCTCAATTAATAGCAGTCTGAGAATAGCAAACACATTTAAATATAACAGAAATTAAATCATGTGATTCTTCCTAAAAGCTAAAATCTCAGGTATTGCTTTCTGAAAACATTGCTTCAACATTAAAAAAAAAAAATTAAACTTACTCTTAGAATAATCAAAATAGGAAAAGTGAATGGAAATGGAAATAAACACACAAATAGACAATCAGATTATGGAGTTTGGGAAAATAAGAACTTTATTGAACCATATGAAAAAGTAAAACTTTTACTAATAAGACTTTTTGGAGGGCATATGTCTTTTTCATTTTCAAGTATCTTTAAGTACAAATGCTATTACTTTGATACTCTCAGGAGTTTTTGTTTTTTTTTTTTCCTAGACAGTCAAAAAAGCAAACAGTATGCTTTCCCAACAATTGTTAAATTCTAGTTCTCAGCCGTGAAATTCTGTGCCTCTTAAGAATGATGGTACATCAAGTTCTTTCCATTTTCTCACCAAGGAGCAATTAGCTTGCATTCCTGCAGATACTGCATTTCAATTTTGTGGAGTGGCTTTGTCCCTGGTTTTGAAATTATTCTCAATTCATATTTGCAGAAGAAAAGGGGGAAAACATGATCTTCAGAAACTGAGTTCAGATTAAAAGGTGTGAAATGTTTTTCCTTTTCCTTTTTTTTTCTTTTTTGATCTCTGAATTGGAACCAATATAATCCATTTCATTTCCAGGATATTTCATTCAGACTAATTTTCAAACTTAAATCCAAAACACAGCATATTGGGTGTATGTGTACAAACAGTGTGGCTATTTAGAACAAGTCAACCAGTTAAAATCAGGCTCCAGTGGGAGTAATGGGGGGAAACTTGCTATAAGTACATTTTTCTGTGTTCCAAACAATAGAAAAAAAAAGGCTTTTGAGGGAGAAGGTAAGATGGAGTTATGAATTTTCCCATATGTTATGATTTGCATTAGATAATCTTATTGGAACAGGGGCAACTAAGTTTTAAGAATTTTTTGATATATATATATATATATATATATATAAAATTAAGATTTTAAGGGAGCTATTAATATGTTAGTATATGAAAACAGCCCATTCTACTATGGAAAATGTAAAAGTTTTTACACAAATGATGCACAAAGCAATATTTTGAAAAATGAAAATGAGCTAAATCAAAGTTTTCATGGTTTTCTTTCATGTTTGTAGGTAAACAATCCAATTCTTTGAATTTGCACCTTTTAAAAGCTAAGTTTACCTAAATTTATTAGTATGCATTAATGCCAACATATAATTCAAAACAAACAATTATTTAGTTGTTGCCAATTCAAAGAATTATAAGGAGATGGAACCTATTGGTTTAGGGAACTCTGAGGAACATTAGTTCTTTCTTTATACTTGCTGTTTCCATTTTTATCCCTTCTTGCCTGACAGTTCCTCTTTCTACCACAGATAACTAAAGTGTGAATCCTCATGTAATTAAGGATGACTACAGAACAGAGCATCATCCTGAAAGAATAATGCAGAGAAGGCTAAATTGAGAATAAGGTGAGGCGTATGATGAATGCTAAAGACAATGAAAAAAGACCTTATTTACAGCAATGGTGAGGAAAAATAGGAAGATTAAGGAAGAGATAAGGTCACAGTGAGAGAATAGGTAGGACAATGATAAAAGAAGACAGGGAAAAGGGAAAAAAAGCTGAATTACTATTGAGTACCTCTCTTCTGTTTTCTCCTCCAAGGAGATTGATGAAATAGCCCAATTTTCAGATCGGAAAAGACAGAGTAATAAATGGTCAAGGGGGAAATTGAAACCCAAGATAACTAAGAAAATAGCAACAACAACAGTAACCACATCTAGCTTCTTTCAGGTCTAGATGAACTGCATCCCAGGAAAATGATAAAATTGCCCAGTAATAATGCAGAGTCACTGCTTGTATTCTTTAACCCATCTTGGGAAGAAGAGGAAGGGTCCCAGAGTAGCCAAAAGACAAAGTATCCAATATTTAAAAAAGAATAGAAAGAAACATTCCATCTGTAGACAAATTTCAAATTCTAATTAGATTGTAAAACATTTTATTATTAAAGCTTCAGTTCATGAACACCTGGAAAGGGAAGTGTTGATCACTATGAATTATCATAGACTAATTAAGAACAATTCACAGCAAGGTGACTTCACTTCTGTATTGTTAATAGCACTACATTGAGGAATGAGGGATACAATTAATATAGAACGTTTGCATTTTTGCAAAGTATTAGCAACATTTTTCTAGGACCCCCCTTTTTTTCTCACAAGCATTTGTTAAAATCCTCAGTTCTCTTCAACATTTGAACTCAACTTCACCTTACCCATGAAACCTTTCTTGATTCACTAGTTGCTCAAGTTTCTGTCTTAATTTTTTAAAGGCATATGTGTGTGCATACACATACATATGTGTTTTTATATTACATTGAATTCATGTTATATCGATGCATATATGCACACAGACTTAATAGTTGAAGAGAAAAAAAAATTCAAATAAAGAGTAACAAAAAGTTCCAATACAATTTAGAAAGTAAGTAACATTAGAGAAAGGACAGGAGAGTCAAAGATTTAATGAGGCTAGTAAAGTGATAGCAGGAGTTGAAGGAATAGCCTTCCCATTATCTCTAAGGGAGTCATTATCTAGAATAATTAAGGACTAAGGCTCTCACTCTTGTCTCAGTAATTATAATAATAATAGCTAACATCTATAGAGCCCTTTAAGGTTTTGCATAATACTTTGCATATATTATCTTTTTTGAAACTCACAACAATTCTATAAGATAGGTGTTGTTATTTTTTTCAATTTTTTTACAAATCCTGGAAGTGATTTTGAGTTGTTAAAGTATTCTCAGTTTAATAAATAACAGTCAGTATTCAAGCCCTTCTCACTTCCTAAAGCCAACACAGTCCACATTACAGGGCTAAGTTGTCTTCTGGAGAAAGGCAAGGAAAATTTTGCAGTGATCTGCAGAGAGAAAATAATGTTTATATTTCTGCCCTGAAATGTAAGGATCTAAAGTTTTTGTTTTGTTTTATTTTGTACCAGATGAGTGTCAGATGAGGGTCCAATATGAATAAGAGAAAGAAATGACAAAAATTAGTGTATTAAGGTAAAAATTTGAACTAATAATGAAGGAAAAGTCTGATTTCTTGTGCTTTGCATTTGAGACATAAGTGAGAACTTTCCTAAAGTTGGTAAAATACATAACTACTATGCACTTCTGATATTTTAATGGACAGAAATGAAGTCTCAGAAGAAATATGGAGAGTAATGGTAAAGATTATAATGTCTTCACCAGGAAATTAAGAACATAAAAGCACAGATGGTAGTTTAATCCTTGTTACTTATTGAAGACAAGGATAACAGAAGAAAAAAGATAATTGGGGAAGGAACCAAAGGGTAAGAAGTCCTCTGAGAATGGAGGGTTAATTTCTGGATTTTAATGTGTATATATATATATATATATATATATATATGTGTGTGTGTGTGTGTGTGTGTGTGTGTGTGTTCATATGCCACAGTATCTACATCATTCTCACTCTGAGGCTACTCTTCAAATTATTTTCATTTTTACTGAAAGATTTCCTACTTAAGACCCAGAAGATTAATTTCTAAAATAACTTTGTTACTCTGATTACTAAAACCCATGATCCCCCAAGTATGTTTGCTATGAATAAATAACCAAAATATATCTAGATAATATTGATTAACAGTTATTAAATTATTAAGAACAATTGATGTAAAGCATTTTTGTCATAAATCTAGAAGTTCTCCAAGGTCATATTGAATGGAAAGAGGAGAGAAAAATCCCTAACTTTATTGTTAGACAAACAGGCATTGTATAAGTGTTTCCAACTTCTAAATTGAAACTTCTGAAATTCTTTCAACTATTTCAACCAAATTGGCTATTCTTTTCTTGACCTAATTTAACAAGTTTATACCTCAGGAAGGGATTGTGCATCCATAGATTTAGCTTATTTACACATTAAAAGCTGAAATATATTACTTTGATTGTATCACCTGATTGGGGGTAAAATCATCCCATCCCCCATTAAATGAAAAAATTTTGGAGTCAAGAGGATATAGGTTTAAATTCTGCTTCATTTGCTCTCTGGTTCATTGTGGGTAAATCAGTTAACCTCTTTGGTCTTTAGTTTCCTCATCTAAATGGAGTGGAGTAGATGATCTATATAGTGTTTTAATTTGAAAAATGCATCTTGATCGTAAATATACTTTTAAGTATATAAATCTAATCCAATATGTATATGTAAATAATTTTATTACAGTTCTAAATTTTTATGAATAGATATTTCATATAATTAAAATATATGAGCATTATAAATTTTATTAATGTAAATGAATGTAAAATTTTTGTTTTCCATGTGAATTGCATTCAGTGAACTATTATTTCTACAGTATACTGGTGATATCATTATTATCATCCTTTTAAACATATACAAGTGGATGGTAAAAATATCAAATATTTTGTAAATGAGAAATTGCAAACTGGGATTAACCTCCTGCTTTTAATGTAACAAGAATTATATGACCTAAGGAAAAGAACCGTTGATAGTTTGAGGAATTCAGACAAACAATTTAGTTCCAGAATGATTTAGGACAGAACTCAGTTCCTGGTCAGCCTCATTGCTACCTCTAATTAAACACACACACAGACACACACACACACACACACACACACACACACACACACACATATACACACAGTACAACTTCTATAATACATACATTCTTCCATATTAGACTCTTTCAAAGTAGTTAATTAGAAATACTCATAATGATATTCTTTTTTAGAAAATATAAAATAAAATATAAATAAGACATAATTAGGTCAAGATAACAAGGACATTGACCTATGGCAAAGAAATGAGAGGGTACTGAATTGAGAAAAGCTGAAAACTTTCAATTCTTCAGCAGGGTGGAAATAGTAGAGCTCCATGTCTAGTAGATAAGGATAGCTAATAGATGGAAGGTATCAAAGGGGTGGCTGAGTTGAGCCGTTTCATTGCTTCACTATGCCTTTTCCTATTTCAACGAAGTATATAAATTTTTCTATTTTCCCCTGTGCCAATTTATGTTAGTTATTATAAGAACATAATTTCTTAGTTACAACTAGGACTTAAATGTAGAGGGCAGGAACTCTAGAGAGGTATACTTGAAACAGGGTGTTAACTCAGTGGAACTGATGAGATAATGGTTCTTTAAGTTCACACATAATCAGTATGCTGTAATGATGTAATTACAATAAGGTATGTAAGGGCTAAGAAGGACTGGAAGATAGACATTCTATCTTTAACCTGCCTCCTCGTGGTGGCTGTCCTGGCTTCATCGCTTACTAAGACCAAGGACTCGGGCTGAGCCCAAGGTCCTCCAGAAAGCTAGCCTGAACATTACATTTTGGCGCCTGAAGATAAATGTAAAGGACCTACACTCAGCAGTTCAACTAACATGATTGTGAGTTCAGTGGTGAAGTCCCCATGATCCATGAAATGGGGCGAGTATAAAAATAGACAAGCAGAAAACTTTAGTAAGGGCTAAACTAGTGACTTTTGGTTGTTTTAACTGAAATGGGGCAAATACTAAGAAACGTCTCCTCCACCCCAAGAAAAATATACAAAATGAATAGTTAGGTTAATAAAGAAGCAAAGTTTGTTGATAACTTGGAAGCAGATCACTGGACTCTTAAAGATATTAGAGTGCATGTCTTCTTGGCTATCTAAGGAAGAAAAATTAGAGCCACATATGTGGGAACTAGTGGGGAGAGCAACTAATAGAACATTATGAAGCTATGGGTCCTGATTCATTTCATGAAGAAACATTCCTTATGTACAATATAATACAATTGGCTTTAAAGAAACCCACAAGTTCTAACAAAGCAGCTGAAAAGCATGGAGAATTGAACAAGAACAGTGCTGATGAACTTAAGGGGGGATGTGGTGCTTCTCATTTTCCACAGCTCAGTTACACCTAAGTAGGCACCATTATGACATTATCCATTTCTTTAACATCCTCCCTCAATTTCTCCCTCATGGGTGGAGGGAGGAGGAAGAGGGGGTAGGGCAGTGATATCATCAACACCACCCATGAAGGAGCTTTGTCCACCCCCATGACATGATTACAAAAGACATTAATTAAAGCTAAAAATGAAGGACAGGATATATATGATGTAAAAATAAAAGCTTATCTTGTGATTGAAGAGTTTAACTCTTCAGGTCAAGAAAAAAGAAAATACACTTTGTTTAATCTAGAAATTATCAAAGATCTGAAAAAGGCTTGCACTTTTTATGGGTCTACATTGTCTTATGTTAAAATGTTATTAGAGAATTTGGCTTTTGAAATTTTAACCACTAATGACTGGAAATCTATAGCAAGGACACGTTTAGACCTGGATAAAACTTATTGTGGCTTTCTGAGTATAGTGAACTCGGTAGACTATAAACCTGAAGAAATAGGCAACCTGGAGTTAATATACCAGTCATCTCTGATCAACTAGCAGATTTAGGTCCTTATGCAGACACTTCAGCACAGATTAATTACCCTATAGCAGCATATGAGCAAATTGCTGCTGCTGCTGCTATCAAAGCATAGACACCCTCCCAGGAAGACAAGATAGAGGGGAAGTCTTCATGAAATAGTGCAAGGTCCAAAAGAACTCTTTGCTGATTTTTGTGGGATGTCTGCATACAGCTGTCATATGAACTATTGGTGAAAATGTTGCAACGGAAATTATAATAAGAAAACTTGCTAAAGAAAATGCTAATAAGATTTGTAGAAAAATTATACTAGGACTACACAGGGATGCTTCTTTAAATGAGATCATAAGATGGTGTGCCACAGTGGGCACAAATACCTTTCATACCCAGGCTATGATGCAGACTTTTCAAGATCTGATCATGGAAAGAGAGGGTCCCTTTTGGCAAGAGACTTCCAGAGAGACTCATCAATGCTTTCAATGTGGTAAAATAGGGCATAAGAAAGCTCAATGTTGGCAGAGAAGACAGGGGAACAAGACACAAAACCCTATGTCCAAAATGCAACAGAGTCTTCCATTGGGGATCAGAATGTAGATTGGCTCAGGGAAATGGGAACTGGGGCCCAGCTCCAAGGCCCCAGGGGGGAAAAAAAACAAAACAAAAAAAAAACAACTCTTAGGGGCTGATGGTAGCTGATGTTACATCCAGAGAGTCTTTACAAGTTCAATACCCTGACATAATCAATCAGCCAATGGGAGAAAGGGATTAAAATTGGGGAAAATAGAGTTGTGTGCATCTGGGACTATTGAAATATCTCCTATAGAGGAAAAATCTGTCACTGTCCGGCCTACAGATCCTCTGTCTCCAGTTACAATAGGCTTGACCATTTCACCTCCTGAGAAAAACAGTGTCCATCTATACACAGATGTGGGAAACTGGGGAAAGATAATATCCCAGTCATTAATATTCATAGTCAATGTGTGACTTATCAACCAGGAGTAGTAACATCAGATTACTGATACAGACTTCTAATAGGCAATCAGGTGACATTTGCACAGGTTTTGTCTCTCAAGAACAGAATCCAGGAATATTCTGTACTGCATTTTTTACAACTGACCAACCTATGCTCACTATCTATATTAGGGGTTCTCAAACTCCGGCCCCCGGCCAGATGTGGCCCACTGAGGACATTTATGCAGGCCAATGGGTTATGGCAAATGGGCTGAGGGGTGGAGACAGAGTATGAGCTTTTGTTTTTATTATAGTCTGGCCCTCCAATAGTCTGAGGATCAGTGAACTAGCCTCCTATTTAAAAAGTTTGAGGACCATTGATATGTAAATGGCATACCATTGGAAGGGTTGGTAGATGCAGGTGCAGATCATACAGTCATTAAAGGTGCCAACTGGCCTAGTCATTGGCCAAAGATTAAGGCAGACACTATATGTCTGGCATAGGAGGATTAATAACAGCTGAAGTTAGTGCTATCCCTTTGAGATGGACATTTGAAGATGAAACAAGAGTTTTTACTCTTTTTGTAGTTGAAAAAATCCCCATCAATCTGTGGGGAAGAGACATCTTACAATAATTAGGATTAAAATGAGTACTTCAGTTTTTTTAGGAAGGGCTGCTGTTGAAGGCCTGCCAACACTCTCATCTGTTCCTATTCAATGGAAAACTGATATACTAGTGTGGATAGAGCAGTGGCTCTTAACAAGTGAGAAGTTTTAGGACTTATTAGATATAGTACAAAAGCAACTTGATCAAAGACACTTACAACCTTCTCTAAGTTTTGGAATTCCCCTGTATTTGTTGTAAAAAAGGAATCTGGAAAATGGAGTATGTTAATTGATTTAAGAAAAGTAAATGAACAGATGGAAACTATGGGAACTCTTCTGACTGGATTTCCATCTCCTACTCAGTTGCCTAGAGAATGGTCTTTTGGGTGATAGACATTAAAGATTGTTTTTCTTTTATACCTCTAGATAAGGAGGATATGAAAAGATTTGCCTTTTCAGCACCCAGCATTAATTTAGCTTAACCTTACAAAAGATATGTATGGACAGTTTTGCCACAGGCAATGAAAAATAGTCCTACCATGTGTCAAATGTATGTTGCTGCTGCTCTTAGTCCAGTAAGAAAAGCATTTTCAAAAGTTATGTTGTTACATTACATGGATGATATCTTGGGGTGTGTATCTAAGGAGCAAATGTTAGAAGCATGTCTACAAAAGACCATAGAAACACTAAGGAACTACAAATTGCACATAGCTCCAGAAAAAGTTCAAAGGCATGTTCTTTTCAATATTTAGGATATGAAGTATATCCTAAGGTACTCACAGTACGAAAGCTTTCTTTAAGAACAGAGAAGTTGAACACCTTAAATGACTTTCAGAAACTGATAGAAGACAGCCAATGCTGTGTTAGACTTAACTCCCTGTCAATTACAACCATGATATGACATTTGAAGGGGAGACAGTGCTTTAAACTCACCACACCCACTTACAAAAGAAGCTCAAGAATCTTTGAGAGAACTTGAACTGGCTTTATATAGTATGGTTGAAAGAGTCACTCAAAAACCCATGAAAATATCAGTTTTTGCTACAAAAGAGGCAAGCAAACTAATCCTTCATCAAGGAGACAATATGATTGAGTGGATGAACCTCCCAACAAACCAGAACAAAGTATTACTCCTTACCCAGTGCTTGTGGCTAGAATTTTATTCCAGGCCATTAAGCGAGCAGTACAATTATCTGGGGTAAGACCTGACAAGATATACACCTTTTATACCAATGCATAAATTAATGTATGCTGTGAAACCATCCCAGAATGGCAAATTTTATTGGCCTCAGTTTTAAATTTTACACATAGGTCTCCATTAAAGATAACCTGGCTACTACACACATAGCAATGGATTCTTGAAGAAAAAGTTTCTAAGGTTCATCTTAAAGGACCAACTGTCTTTACAGATGCATCCAAACATAACATTTGTGCTGTATACTCTCATGACTTAACTATAAAGAGAGTAGTCAGAACTCCTTTTCTGTCTACTCAGCAGAATGAACTGTATGCAATCATGCTAGTTCTTATTATCCAGGAGATGTGTAAATATATATGATTCAGCCTGTTCAGTAGGTGTGGTACAAAGATTTGCCACAGTCCAAATAAAATTTGTAGATTTTAATATATATCAGCTCTTTAAGGAACTTCAAGAGCAAATGAGAAAGCATCCAGGTAAGATTTATATTTTGCATGTCCACTTTCATAGTGGATTTCCAGGTCCTATTTTTTATGGAAATTCAAAGGCAGGTCTCCTTCTAACCATATTAGCCAATACTCCTTTATTTCAAGTAGCCCAAGAACCTCATTCCATATATCATTAGGCTGCTTGAGCTTTACATTTGCAATTGGGATAACAAAAGAGGAAGCTAGGAGCATAATAAAGGCTATACAGCTTGCCTTCATTTCCATACTCTTATGCTCCCTCAGGGGAAGAACCCTCATGATTTGAGACCCAATGAAATTTGGCAAATGGATATGACCCATTATATATCTTTTTTGTTGTCTGTCTTTTATCCATGTTGTAGACACCTTTTCAGGATTTACTTTTGTAATGTCAGCATCACATGAGACTGCCTGAATAGTCACTGAGTTCCTTATACAAGCTTTTGCAATTATGAGTGTAATATAAAAACAGATAATGGACTTGAATATACTTCTAAACATTTTTCACACTTTTGTGCACAGTATCAGATTTTACACACCAATGGAATACCCCTTAATCCTCAAGGAATAAGCAATAGTAGAGAGGAGAAATATAGACATCAAGACACTCCTCCAAAAAACAAAAGAAAGGGTGAGCCACAGGTATCCCTAGAGAACTCTTAAATTTAGCTCTTTACATTATTATTTTTTTTTATTTTTGATATAGATGGACTGACTTCAGCAGACAGGTTTTATAGCCTACCAGAAGGGCAGTGTCCAGTGTGAGCAGTTCCATTATCTCTAGATAATTGCTAAGTGAGGTGGAGAGATACAGAATGAGATGAATGGAAGGGACCAGAGAGGTTAACTGCTTTGGGAAGAGGATTTGCTTGTATATTTACAGAAGACAGAATCAGATGGGTGCCGACAAGACGTATTCTCCTTGTCCATCGGAGAGAGACAGAGAAGAACCTTGAAACGAAGGAGAAAACCCAAGAAACATTGAGTGGTTCTATCTCTGACTGTGCCTACCACTGAAAGAGTATAGCAGTTATGGCAATTGACTCATGAGCTTTAAAAATCATTAAAAAGACTGATGCAGGACTTTAAAACCAGAAGGAATGATGGGATTCCCTGAGACATGATGAGACTGTTGTAAAACTTTAAAACTTGTAGGAATCACTGGATTTCCTGACACGTGAAGTAATAGACAATGGATTAGTTTTGGACTGTCTCTTGGCTGCTGTATGTGTGTATGTGTATGTGTGATAGTTATTTATGTACCTTCTTTCTAGGACTTATGGACATGTATATCTATGTTGTTTGTTATATCACTATGTTGATTCATATTGTTTCTTAGATAACTACTTGCCTGTGTAATTTCTCTCATGCTGATTCATACAGTGTGTTGCATCACTACTTTCAAGTATAATTCTTCATATTGATCCATGTTGTTTGTTACATCACTACTAGCTTGAGTTATATATGAGCCAGAGTAATACCTCACATGCTGATGGATTATGTATACCTGTTTCAATTTCAGATACTTGCAACAATATCTGGTTTGAATTCCTATTTTCTTTTGGTAATTTTACCTCCCTCTCCTTTTGATGTTTCACTTCCCTTCCTGAGAAGTTAGGGAGGGCATAATCACCTTCTTTTTCATATTTTCACCTTCCTTTCTGAGAAGTCAGGGAGGGCATGATCGCCTCTTTTTTGGGATTCTCATCTCTGTTCTTGAAAAGTCAGGGAGAGTGTGACCACTTGTGTTCTAAATAAGAAAGCTAGAATGTAATAGGCTGGAACTCTGAAAAGGTGTACTTGAATCACAGCATGGTGCTTATGCCTGTGCATGTTCATTGTGATGTAATGAGATAATTATACTGAAGGATTTAATAGCTAAGGGAGGGACAGAGGGCTTTCTAGGCCACAGTGCTCTCAGCCACAGTTCTCAGCCAGAGAAAACTTCAGGCTCCAGACTCCAAACTTCATCTTTGACCAGCCATGTGGTAGCTCTTCTGTCTCCTTCACTTCTCTACCTAAAGATGAAGGCCTCTGGCTGATCCAGTGGTCCTCAAGAGAGCTAGCCCAGATATTACAGTGCAATGGATAGAGCACTATCCTTGAAGTCAGGAGGATCTCAGTTCAAATCTAGCCTCAGACATTTAACACTTCCTAGCTGTGTGACCCTGGGTAAGTCACTTAACCCCAATTGCCCAAGCCCAAAAAAAAAAAAAAAAAAAAAAAAAGGAAAAAGAATATGGTAATTCTAAGTGTTGGTTCTTAACTCACAAAAAAAGTCTATATGATCAGGAACACCTATTTCTTCAAGGAGTTGCTATATTTTGTGGTGATATATATAAAGTCTCTAGTGTAGTCAATGACACAGATGTGTCTTTTTGGAATTACCTTACTTTTTTTGTAATCCAGTAAATGTTGGTAATTTGGTCTTTAGTTCTTCTGCCTTTTTGAAAAGCAGTCTGTTCTGGAAATTTTCAGTTCACATTTTTCTAACATCTACCTTTTAGATTCATAAGCATTACTTTGCTAAAGTATGAAATGAGTACAATCGTTCAACAATTTGCACATTCCTTGGCATTGCTCTTCTTTAGTATTGGTTCATAAACTGATCTCTTCCAATCCAGTGACTACTGTTAAAATTTCCCCATTTATTGGCATATTGAGTATAGCACTTTAACAGCACTGTCTTTTTATTATTTTAAGTAACCCAGCTAGAATCCCATTACCTTCATGAGCTTTATTATTAGTAATGCTTCCTAAGTCCCACTTGACTTGATTGACAGGTTATCTGCCTCTAGATCAATAATAACACCATCATGGCTATTAGTGATATTTAAAATCTTTCATGTATAACTGTTTTGCTATATTCTTGCCAATTCTTCTTAATCACTTTTGTTTCTGTCAAATCCCACCATTTTAAGTCATAATTTTTTAGCTATTATCCAAATGATGAAAATCTCCTTAATTAATAACTGTTGTATTTTTTGCACAAGTCCTTTTTCTTTGTATAGACTTAACAACAGTTGCATTGTTGGAACAAATAATAAACACAGTTTTTTAGCCTTTGAACATATGTTCCCCTGTATCCCATCTAGTATTTGTCATTTCTTAGAGGTATGAGTTGTACCTCAGAGTCATATTAATTTAACTTTAGTAACACTGCTGGATCAAAGGGTATGCACAGTTTGATAACTTTTTGAGTATAGTTCCAAATTGCTCTACAGAATGATTGCATCCATTGACAACTCCACTAACAATGCATCAGTGTCCCAGTTTTCCCACATCCCCTCCAATATTCGTCATTATCTTTTCCTGCCATCATAGCAAATCTGACAGGTGTGTAGTGGTATCTCAGAGTTGTCTTAATTTGCATTTCTTTGATCAATAATGATTTGGAACACCTTTTCATATGAGTAGAAATAGTTTTAATTTCTTCATTTGAAAATTGTCTGTTCATATCCTTTGACAATTTATCATTTGGAGAACAGCTTGATTTCTTATAGAGTCAATATTCTAAATATTTTGGAAATGAGGTCTTTATCAGAACTTTTAACTGTAAAAATGTTTTCCTGATTTATTGCTTCCCTTCTAATCTTGTCTGCATTAGCTTTGTTTGTACAAAAGCTTTTTAACTTGATATAATCAAACTTTTCCATTTTGTGATCTAGTTCTTCTTTGGTCACAAATTCCCTCCTCCTCCACAGGTCTAAGAGGTAAACTATCCTATGTTCTTCTAATTTATTTATAATTTCATTCTTTATGCCTAGATCATGAATCCACTTTGATCTTATCTTTGTGTATGGTGTTAAGTGTGAGTCAATGCCTAGTTTCTGCCATACTAATTTCCAATTTTTCCAGCAGTTTTTGTCAAATAGTGAATTCTTATTCTAAAAGTTGGGTCTTTGGGTTTGTCAAATCCAAGTTATTGACTATTTTGAACTGTGAATCTAACTTATTCCACTGATTAACCAGTCTATTTCTTAGCCAATACCAAATGGTTTTGGTAACTGTTGACTTATAATATAGTTTTACATCTAGTACAGGAAGGCCACCTTCATTTGTTTTTTTTTTTTTTTTTTAGTTATTGATATAGTCAATTATGTTAATAGTTTTTCTAATATTGAAACAGCCCTGCATTCCTTATATAAATCCTATTTGGTCATGCCGTATTATCCTGGGAATGATTTTCTGTAATCTTTTTGCTAAGGTTTTATTTAAGATCTTTGTATTGATGTTCATTAGGCAGATTGATCTATCATTTTCTTTCTCTATTTTCGTCCTATCTGGTTTAAGTATCAGTACCATGTTTGAGTCATAAAAAGGATTTGGTAGGACTCCTTCAATCCCTATTTTTTCAAATAGTTTATATAGCATTGGAGTTAATTGTTCTTTAAATGTTTGGTAGAATTCACATGTAAATCCATCTGTTCCTGGGGTTTTTTTCTTAGGGAGGTGGTCAATAGCTTATTCTATTTATTTTGCTAAAATAGGACTATTTAGCCAATTTACTTCTTCTTCTATTTATTTAGGCAACCTATATTTTTGAAGGTATTCTTCCACTTCAGTTAAGTTATCAAATTTATTGGAATAAAGTTGGACAAAGTAACTCTTAATTATTGCTCTAATTTCCTCTTCATTCCTTTTCATTCTTAAGACTAGAATTTGATTTTCCTCTCTCCTTTTTCTGATCAAATTTACCAAGGGTTTATCTATTTTGTTGGTTTTTTCATAAAATCAATTCTTATTTTTATTTACTGATTCAATAGTTGTTTTTTTTTTTAACTTTCAATTTTAGTGATCTCTCCTTTTGTTTTTAGAATTTCAAATTTAGTATTTGATTGGGGGGGTTAATTTGCTCTTTTTCTGGCTTTTAAAATTGCAAGCCTAATTCATTTATTTTTCTCTATCTCTATTTTATGCAAGTAAGACATTCTGGTATGATGTCTCACTATTGTCATTCTCTTCAGTGAAATTATTAATTGTGTCTATGATTGTCTGTTTCATCCAATCATTCTTTAGGATGAGATTATTTAATTTTCAATTACTTTTTGGTCTATTTTCTCCTGGATTTTTATTGAATGTAATTTTTATTGCATCGTGATTTGAGAAGGATGCATTTACTTCTTCTGCCTTTTTGCATTTGAAGTTGAGGTCTTTATGTCATAATATATAGTCAGTTTTTGTATAGATTCCATGAACTGTCGAGAAGAAAATCAACTCCTTTCTGTCTCCATTCAGTTTTCTTCAAACATCTATCATATCTAACTTTTCTAGTGTTCTATTTACCTCTTTAACTTCTTTCTTATTTATTTTGTGATTTGATTTATCTAGTTCCAATAATGCAAGTTTGAGATTTCCCACTATTATAGTTTTGCTTTCTATTTCTTCTTGCAGCTGTCTTAACTTCTCCTTTAGAAATTTAGATGCTATACCACTTGGTGCATATATATTTAGTATTGATATTGCTTCATTTTCTATGCTACCCTTTAGCAAGATATAGTTTCTTTCCTTATCTCTTTTAATTAGATCAATTTTTACATTTGCTTGATCTGAGATACAGTTAGCTACTCCTGCTTTTTTGACTTCATGTAAAGCACAGTGGATTCTGCTCCAGCCTTTTACCTTTATTCTCTATGTAACACCCTGCTTCAAGTTTATTTCTTGTAAATAACTTATTGTAGGATTCTGGCTTTTAATCCTGTCTGCTATCCAGCTCAATTTTATGGGGGAGTTTACCCCATTCACATTTATGGTTAAAATTACTAATCCTGTATTTCCTGCCATCTTGTTAACCCCAGATTATGCTTTTTTCTTCCCTTTCCCCCTTACTCCCCTCCCCAGTATTAAATTTATGAATACCACTTGACTCATGCAACCTTTCCTCTTTAGAATCCCTCCCTCTCCCTTAGAGTCCTTAAGGACTAAAGCAACTATAGTCCTTTTGCCTTAAAAGCTGAACTTAACCCTTAAAAAATGAGCAAGAAAGCAAAAACAACTGTGATCATAGACAGTTTTTTCTCCTGGCCTTTTATTGCATGTGGTTTTTATTGCTTCATGATCTGAAAAAAATTTCATTTACTATTTCTGCCTTTCTGTATTTGACTTTGAGGGTTTTATGCTCTAATACATGGTCAATTTTTGTATAGATTCCATGGACTGCAGGGAAAAAAGTAAACTCCTTTCTGCCTCCATCTAATTTTTTCCTAAGATCTATCATATCTAAATTTTCTCACATTCTTTTTTCCTCCTTAACTTCTTTTTTAATTTGTAGTTTGATTCAACTAGTTCTGAGAAAGCAAGTTTGAGATCTCCGACTACTATATTTTTGCTATTTCTTTTTGCATCTCTCTTTAACTTCTCACTTGCAATTTGGATGTTATATCATGTTATGGGCCAGAACCCCTGAAATCAGGATTCTTACAAGGTGTTAAATCAGTAGAATTGATGAGACAGTAGTTATTTAGTTTAGGATAGTGATTAATACTTCTCTAGTTCAATACATGTACTTAGTACTTAAAATAGTTCTACAAGATTGACACCCATTGTACAAGATTCACACCTATGATAATGTAATTAGAATAGAGCATATAAGCCAGGGGGGATGCAGAGACACATTCCTTCCATCTTCCACATTTGTGGTGGCTGGAGGCTGAAGTACAAGCTCTCAGACTCAGAGCCAGATTCATTCACTTCATTTCATACCACTCTGGTGGTTCACCTGGCCTCCTGCACTTCCCCCACTGAGACCAAGGTAGATCTGAAAGGATCTCCAGAAAGCTGCCCAGACTCAGGCAAAGAGGCAATAAAGAATTTGGAGTTTAACACCTGGCTATTTTTGTGGTGATGATTAATTTGCTGAAAGGAAGGCTGCTTCAAGACCTCCAAAAAACCAACAAAGAACAGTACAACATCACTTGCTCCATATATATTTAGTATTGACATTACTTTATTATCTATGGTACCCTTTAGCAAGATATAATTTCCTTCCTTATTTCTTTTAATTTGGTCTGCTTTTGTTTTGATTTGATCTGAGATCAGGATCACTACTTCTTTTTTTGCTTCACTTGAAGCATAATAAATTTTGCTCCAGCCCTTTACCTTCAGTCTGTATGTATCACTCTGTTTTAAATGTATTTCTTGCAAATAACATATTGTAGGATTTAATTTAGACTGCTAACTAGATTCTGCTAACTGCTTCCATTTTATGGGAGAGTTCATCTCATTCACATTTGTAGTTAAAATGATTAATTCTGTAATTCCTGACATCTTATTTACCCTATGTTATGCTTTTCTTTTTCCTTTTCCCCTTTCCCTCCTCCCCAGTATTTTGCTTTTCACCACCAGATCCCTCAAACAGTCCTCTCCCTTTAGAGCCCCTTCCCCTTCCTTATGCCTTTCCCCTCCCATTTCTCTACAAGGTGATCTAAGTTTCTCTGTAAAACCAAATATGTTTAATATTCTCTCTTTGAGCCAAATCTGATGAGAGTAAGATTCACCCAATGCTCATCCCCCTCCCTTTTCCCCCATAATTATATTAGGTCGTTTTTACCTCTTCATGAGATGTAATTTCCCTTATTTTACCTCCTTTTTCCTCTTTTCATAATACAATTCCTTTTCTACCTCCAGTTTCTTTTTCATATTATTAAAACATCAATTTATACCCACACTTTCTAAGTATACAGAAGCATAGTTCTCAGAGGTTTTTTTTTTTCCTTTTTACATTTTTATGATTTTCATGAGTTCTATGTTTGGAGATCAAAAATTTTATTCACGTCTGTTATTTTCATCAGAAATAGATGAAATTGACCTGTATTATTGAATGTCCATCTTCTTTCATGAAAAAAAAGACAAAAATAAAAAAACAAACAATGAATGTTCATTTTAGCTGGATAGCTTATTCTTCACTGTAATCCAAATTCCTTTGCTTTTTAGAATATCACATTCTAGATCCTTCAATTCTTTTAAGGAGGAAGATGCTAGGTCCTGGGTAATGCTGATTATAGCTCCCTAGTAATTAAATTGTTTCTTTCTGGCTGCTTGCAATATCTTTTCCTTAGTGTGATTGTTCTGAAATTTAGCCATGATATTCCTTGGGGTTTTAGTTTTGGTGTCTCTTTCAGGAGATGATCAGTGAATTCTTTCAATGTTTTACCTTCTGATACTAAGACATCAGGTCATTTTTCCTTTATGATTTCCTGTAAGATAATGTCTAGGTTCTTTTTTCATCATGATTTTCAGTAAGTCCTAAGTAATTCTTAGATTTGTTTCTTCTAGATTCATTTTCCAGGTCAGTTGTTTTTCCTAAGATATATTTCATATTTTCTTCTATTTTCTTCATTTTTTTTTGTTTTTGTTTGATTGATTTTTGAAGTATTATTGAGTCATTCACTTCAATTTTTTTCAATTTTAATTTTAAGTGAATTACTTTTTAGCTCCTTTGGTATTTGGCCAATTGAATTTTTAAATGAGTTGTTTTGTTCATTGCATTTATTTTTCCATTTCACAAATTCTGTTTTTTAACAAGTTAGTGTCTTTTCATATCCATTTTGTAAGGGGTTATATGCTTTTTCCATTTCATCACATCTATTTTGTAGGGAGTTATATGCTTTTCCCATTTCATCAAATCTATTTTTTAAAGAGTTCTCTTCAGAAAATTTCTGCTTTTCTTTTTCCAAACTTTCTTGCCAAAATCTCATTTCCTTATCTCATTTTACTTCTAACCTTCTTTTCATATTCCTTGGTTATCTTCCCAAGAAAGCCTTGTGAAATGGGAACCAACTCTTATCTCCCTTTGGGGCTTCATCTAGAGTTGCCTTTTAGGAACCTCAGGATTTGAAGTCTGTTCTTCTCTCTCTGTATAAAAGCTGTCTATGGTGAGAATTCTTTTTGGTATTTTTGTTCAATATTTTTTTTAAGGATTGAGGTCTGCTCTTTACACAAAGTTTACTTTGTTTGCTTTAGTTTGCTTTGGGACAATTCTGCTGATTGACTTCTGGTGCTGGATGTTCAAAGCCAAGTCCCATGTTCTTCTAGGGCTCAGTGGTTTACAAATTGACTTTTGTAACAAATCTGCAAAACCATCTGCTTGCAACCAGGACAGAGTAGCCTAAGAGGCTCAAAGAAGATTCCTTGGTATAAGATCCACTATGCTCTGGCTCCCTGTCTCCAGCTCCTTACTCTGGGCTTCCTGTGCTGTGTTCTGGGTTTAAAGACTGTCCCCAGACCTGTTCTGAAGTTTTTTCAAGGTATTTTCTTCTGGAAATGTGTTGAACTACAAATATTTATGTGTTGTGTCACTTAAAAACCAGTTTAGAAGATTAATCTACTGTTGGTTTGAGAGAAGGTCAGAGTTGGTCACAGAAATTCGTGTCTGTTGGCTAACATCTTGGCTCCACCACCCCCTACCTCTTTTTTCATATTCTATATTTCTTTACTCAGGAACATATTATGTTTCCTCAGTAGTATGGAAGCATCATGAGGCTAGGAACTATCTAATCTTTGTAATTGCATTTTATAATTTTAACCTAGTGTCTATTACATAATCGGCACTTGATAGACATGCTAATTAATTGATGAAATCAGGATTTAATTAACTTCTTAGAGATAAATCTACCCTAGAAGTAATCTGATAAATTTATCCTCCTTATTTACAAGACTGTTTTTCAATTACTGCTGAAGTCTTTCTAATGATTGAATGACAACACAAGCACTCAGCCTATCTAGCTTTATTTATACTGCTCCTCCACAATCCCTTGAAACTGCTGTTAGAAATTTACTGCCAGAAGGCACCATTTGATTATACAACAGATTGTAGGTGAAATTCCCTTTTTAAAAGATTTTGTGTGAATTTGTAGAAGATATGTAATTGTTACCTTGTTTATCCCATCATATTTCATGACATAAGCTTTTATGCAAAATATATTGGAGTTTGAAAAATATATGCAAAATATATATGGAAATGAGAAAAATAGAAATATTTCTATTCAGTTATAGTAATCATGATATTCAGTGAGTAACAGGCACATTTTATGTTTTGGTCACATAGTCTCCTTTCTATAACATAATCATAATATTATTAGATTTATGTTAAGCCTTTTTCATTCAGCTATGTCACCTTTGTTTTAGACCAATTTTTTTTTTTTTAAGAACCTCATGTTTTAAGAACATTATTCATTCACTCATCTATTTATCAGTTGTTGAACTTTGGATGGCCAATAAATGTAGATTACTTATAAGGAAAAAAAAGAAGAAATAGGTTAGTAGTGCTGGGGAGATCACAAAACATAGCATCAGAGTCATAGATAAAAAGCTGAAAGGGACCTTAGGGTCCAGATAGTTTAAGCTATTATTTTTACTATATAGATAAGAAAGCTAAAGCCTAGGAAAGTCAGATGACTCATTGAAAGTCACCAATGTAGTATATATCCAAAGCAGGATTTGGACACAGGTTCTCTAGTATTTGTATCTCTGTGCAACATTGCCACACTTATTAAGGATTTTAAAAGCAATGCAAAGCAACATAGCTGTAATATTATATAATTTTATAATAGAAATTTGTGACAACAGAAATTCAAAGTCAGAAAGCTACTGGAATAAATAAAATAGACTTCTCCCACATATAAGCATATGGAACTTTATAGACATTAGCACTCAAGAGAAACAGAAAATATCTACCTATTGCTACTGTTTATTTTATAGATGAAGTTTTCAAAGCTTAACTAGATAAATTAATAGCTGAAGGGATTTATCCCAAATCGAACAGCTTATTAGTGACAAAGCCTGAACTAAAACCTAGATTTCCTAATTTATAATTTCTTTTTCCTTCTTTTGGGTCTTCTCGCCTACCCCCCAAAATTGGGCTGGAAATTTAGGGCAATTAACAGAGTAGAAGGAAGGGAATAAGCACATTGTAAAAAGCCATGGTATAAATATAAATTTCAAAGGCTAATAAAAATGTCTTGTTAGGAGCAAGCCAAAGAGTTCATTGGAATAAACAAATCCAAAACATTTGAGAGAAATAATTATGAAACAGGGGCCAATGTCCTATTCCAAAGACAAGAGTAGGTAAGCACAGAATTTGTAGGACAATATCATGGAGATAACAGATAACAATGAATTGGGTATTAACAATTTGTTTCACACTAAGATTCCAGCTAGGACAGTCTTTTAGTAGATAAAAATTAGTCATGAACCCATATGATATATTTTGATTGAATCATGAAAGATTTTATTTTTTATTTTATACACACATGTATATGTTGTGTGTGTATATATGTAACATATCAAAACACATGTGTGTGAATGTACATAGATATATGCACATGTTGATGTGTATATGTATGATATATGTATATCTATACAAAGGTATATATGTAACTATGTGTACAGATATATTTGTGCATATGCTTACATATATATTCACCATTATTCCTACATGACTATAGTTTAGACCACTGTTTATTAAGATTTTTTAGTCCTTTTTACATTGAACATGTAATTTCAATTTGATTCAACTCAACAAACATATATTAAGACCCATTCTGTCCTAGACACTCTTTGAAGTTCTAAGATTACACAAAATCAAAAAATGAAGTAGTTCTTGAATTCAAGGAGCATATATAGCCTGTTGAAGAGTCACAGTAGTCACACCAGTCACATGGTTAAGTAAAAATAAAATGTATACATGTGAAAAGAACATCATCATGTTTGTTTCACACAATTCCCCACATGAGAAAGGCTAGAAAGTCTGCCTTTGGAAGTAGTGATATCATTTGTTGCTGGTAATTATTGTCCTTTGTTCTCATAGAGGAACAAAATTACATCACTATACTAGAATGGAGTTATAGTGGCTGATCAGACAATATGAACTCCGAATGCTTTGCTACAGGTTGGAAACATAGGAAATACTGGAGCATACACACACATTCTATTACTTGTTCCAGCCTGCTAGATAAATACTTCTCATTAGGAGAAGTCTTTTCATTTATATGTGAAATTGGACTTGGAGAGGCTTCAAAAGCTAGTCACTCTTTTTGTTCTATCTTGTTTTGATACTTAACTTATGATGTTTGAAATGAGACATTTCTGCAAGGGAAAAGGATTTGTGATTTCTCCCCTTTGTTTGTTTGATTTGCCTACCTCCATGTTTTTCTTTTTCATTTTTGGTGAAAGGATTAGACATTTTGATATTGTGCATTTCAAAAAATGAGGGAAGTGACATCCCACCATCTCACAGTTCTTACAGTCTGGTTAACAAGTGTTGTAGCTGGCAAGAATCAATGTTCTGAGAAGCAAGGTGTAAATTTTAAAGTGATCTTCAGGATTCAGTTGGAGGTAACTATGATAGATATTCATCTGAAAGCAATTGCTCTTTTGGATATTAATGTGGTGTGAGTTGGTGTTAGAGTGTTAGAGTGAACCCACTCTCTGCAGAGATGTGGTATTATAGTAAAAAATTACCCTGAGAGGTTGGACGGAGGAAGGCATTTTTACTTTAATTCTTGTTATAACTTCAAAGCAAACAACCGGTTAAAAAAAATCTAAATTATTTTGAAGAGCTAAATGGAATGGGACTGTTTGGCCCTGCAGCTTAATAGT
This sequence comes from Sminthopsis crassicaudata, assembly GCF_048593235.1. Lineage (NCBI taxonomy): Eukaryota > Metazoa > Chordata > Mammalia > Dasyuromorphia > Dasyuridae > Sminthopsis > Sminthopsis crassicaudata. The sequence continues at coordinate 108,899,792 of NC_133622.1, forward strand.
GGGGAGAAAAACAACTGGTGGTTGTTTGTGCAAATGTCAGTACGAAAGAGATACCTCAAACCTTATGTTCCTTTCTAGAACTCTGAAAGGGAGATGTTGGGGGCATCTAGGTAGTGCAGTGGATAGAGCACCAGCCCTGAATTCAGGAGGACCCGAGTTCAAATCTGATCTCAGACACTTAACACTTCCTAGCTGTGTGACCCTGGGCAAGTCACTTAACCCCATCCTCAGGAAGAAATTAAAAAAAAAAAAAAAAGAAAAGAAAGGGAGATGTTACCTCATACCAAGAGAATGAAAAAAGAGTGTATTTTCTGCATACAAAATAAAAATAACCTCTCACCTCTCCCCCCCATTTTTTTTTTAACAACTAGGGAAACCAGGAAATGCTTTTTGTAGTGGAAGTGGCATTTGCTACAAGTTTTGAAGATGAGCTGACGTTTTCTAGAGTTTAAGGTGGAGAAGGAGAGCATTCCAGGCTCTAGGATTAGTCTACGAAAAGGGAAAAAAATAGAGAATGGAAATTTGAATATGAAGAACAACATGTAGGCTAGTAGCTCCTTTCTTTAATCCTTCTTGACTTTCCTCCTTGATTTACTGTATACTATTCCTAATCTTTTTTCTCAATCAACTTCTATATTTATACCTTTTCCTAATCATCTATTTTTATTTCTTTTGATATATAATTTCCAGTGGGCTTACCAATGCAGGTATTACAAACATAAAATATGAAAATCTCCCTTACATAATTAAAACTAATGAGTTAACTTATCAATTTATAAAGAAATGCCTGATTGGTTTTTTTCCAAAATACTTTACAATAAAAGGTTCAAATAATAAATAATTGCATATATTTCAGACATAAATTATTCAAACATTATCATTTATAATCACCGATAAACTTCAGAGTCAAGATAATTTAAAGGATATTTTTGTTCTATCTTCTTATTTCTCACTCCCCCCAAGCAAAAACAGTTTTGGAAATCAGCATCTTGCAATCATATAAATTCCTCATATAAATAATTATATAACTTTAAAAATTCAGAGCTATTTCACTATTTAAAGAATTTTAACCCTCTGATTTTAACAGCTGTGGAGATTTTGGTATCTGTTCTTTAAATGGAAGTAGCTCAGGATTCCATATCTGCCAAGGATCTGTTCTGAGGCAGTTAGCAACTTGGCAAGTCACAGCTGGATACCTAGAATTAAACATGAGCATTTATCAACAAGCCTGAATGAATACAGAGAGGCTTGGAGAGACTTACATCAACTGATGCTGAGTGAAACGAGCAGAACTAGGAGATCATTATACACTTCAACAATGATACTATATGAGGATGTATTCTGATGGAAGTGGATATCTTCAACATAGAGAAGAACTAATCCAATTCCAATTGATCAATGGTGGACAGAATCAGCTATACCCAGAGAAGGAACACTGGGAAATGAGTGTAAACTGTTAGCATTTTGTTTTGTTTTATTTTTCTCCCCAAGTTATTTTTTACCTTCTGAATCCAATTCTTCCTTTGCAAAAACAACAACAACAAAATTTGGTTCTGCACATATATATTGTACCTAGGATATACTATAGTATATTTAATATGCATGGGAATGCCTGCCATCTAGGGGAGGGGGTGGAGGAAAGTAGGGGAAAATTCGGAACAGAAGGGAGTACAAGGGATAATGTTGTAAAAAAATATTATAATTATAAAATTAATTTAAAAATAAATTTAAAAAAACAAGCCTGAGAAATGGCCAGTTAGAATTGATGCAATTGTAAATAATGATATCAGTGAATCCCAATTGGGCAAGGTAATTTATGTGATACAATTGAGAGAGTACCACTGCCATTTGACTTGCCTTGGAGACCAGAGCCAAGAAACATGGTTTTGGAGCAATGTTTCTCAATTTTCCCTTTCCCTCAGGTTTGTTTTGTTTTGTATTTTTTATGTTTATCATTAATTTTTTTTGTCACAGCCTACTATCTCCTGAAGACTTTCTATCTCAATTTCTAATTATCACTAAATATAGGGATTTCCTTATTGATGAATTTATGTTAATCATCATTCTCCTTCACAAATTGAGTCAAGCAATTTTTATTTACCTATTATGTGTCAGTCATTGTGCTAAGTACTTTACAAAGCTTTTTGTCTTAGAGAGTTCACAGTCTTATTTATATAGAAGAAAACATACAAACAACTACATTTGAACAAGATATATACATGATGAATTGGAAGTAATCTCAGAAGAAAGGTACTTACTCATTTTAAGGAAGACAAAGAAATACTTTTGCAGAAGCAGAACATGGGACTTCACTGAGATTTGAAGGAAGTCAAGAAACTAGGAAGCATATGACAATAAATGCCATTGATTGAAATTCTGGTGGTCCTCCTTCAGTTGTGAAGATCACAACCTCCCCATACAGTTGAGGCAATTGAATGTTGCTGCAGAATCCATGATCTGATGAGCAATCCTCTTTCCTATGCTGGATCTCATGTGACAAATATACTGTTTGTTTCTTTGTTAGACATTGCTATCTATCCATTTACAAAGGACTTTCCCCACACACTCCTCTGGCAAAATCAAGTACTTAACACTTCTGTATTGGAAGTCTTAATGCAGAAATATAAATCTTCTACTTCCATCTTTTTAACCAGTTATTGCTTTCTCTTCCTGAATACCCAGTTTTAGTTAGCAGATTTGATTCAACTATCAGATATAACTCTAACATCCTCAATTATTTGCCTGAGATTTCATAATCCCTAGAGATACTTTTATGATTGTCAGTGATCTTACCATCTAATCCTATGATTCCATAATTAAATCTTTCTCATACTATCCTGCCTCTGTTTCTCCTGCATCTTCTTTTTTTTTCTTTTTCTTTTCCTTTCTTTCTTTCTTTCTTTCTTTCTTTCTTTCTTTCTTTCTTTCTTTCTTTCTTTCTTTCTTTCTTTCTTTCTTTCTTTCTTTCTTTCTTTCTTTCTTTCTTTCTTTCTTTCTTTCTTTCTTTCTTTCTTTCTTTCTTTCTTTCTTTCTTTCTTTCTTTCTTTCTTTCTTTCTTTCTTTCTTTCTTTCTTTCTTTCTTTCTTTCTTTCTTTCTTTCTTTCTTTCTTTCTTTCTTTCTTTCGCCGAGGCAATTGGGGTTAAATGACTTGTCCAGAGTCACAGAGTTAGAAAATGTTAAATGTCTGAGATCACATTCGAACTCAGGTCCTCCTGATTCAGGGCTAGTGCTCTATCCACTGTGCCACCTAGCTGTTTCCTACTGTATTTTGTTCATCATCTCTTCAGTTATTATGCATTGGGGGAAAAAGCCTGGAATCAACAATCCTTTAATATGCAATTTCTGAAACATACCAAATGACAAAACTTATGCCTACCTCAAACATTTAGAGACATGTTTAGTGATAACATTGAATTGTGTCATACACTGAAAATATATAAAATGATCAGATATGATTTCTTTCCTCAAAGAGCATACAATTTAGTAGATTGTAGATAAAGGCAAAGTATACATAAACATGATTCAAATTAGCATGTGGCCTGCTAATTAGATGAATATGAAATTACTTGATATTGGTTGATGGACAGATAAAGGTATCAGATGAACATAGATAAGGATACTGAGGTTTTCAATAGATCTAGATGATTTTATTCTTATTCATATTTTAAAATAACAATGACAATCATCTCTTTAGGATCACATTTAGATAAGAACTTCAATGCTGATCACACTCATCCAGCTTTTTTTTCTTTAATTTGTCACTATGAATAATTTACATAGGGACCAAGGGCATTTTGTAGTCCACAATGACAGGACTGTTTTGCTAAGTTGCTATTTGACCATTATGTCTATACACCTCCTCAGGACACAGAGCAAAAGTGTTTGGGGTCAAAGACATTGGCTTTTTTTAGAATGGTATTCCTCGTGGCATCTTACATAGTGCTTTGAATCTCATACATTATGAATAAACATATGTTGAATTAAATTTTGAAGGAAACCAAAGACATAATGTACTGTAGGATAGTTTTAAAATGATTACTAACATTTGAAGGGAGTAGGGGTCACTAAACCTTTCTGAATCTGAGCTTCCTTATCCAAAAAATAAGAATGATAATATCTGTCTAAAATCTCACCTTCTTTAATCAGTCTTTTCCCATCCTTTTAATACTGTTACCTTCCTTCTGCTAATTATTTCCAGTTTCTTCTGTATATAGCTTATTTTCACATAGCTCTTTGCATGTTATTTCCTCCATTAGATTTTGTTTCTTGAGAACAAGCACCAATTTTTGTATTTCTATGTATCCCCAGAACTTAATAATTCATGGTACATATTAGCCACTCAATTAGATGACTAACTGTAGTATCTACCTAACCAAGTGGTCATAAAGCTTACATTAAGTTGATTTTATAGAGGACTCTGCTAAATGGATAGAGATTTCATCGTAGAGTCAGATAAATCTGACGTTTAGAAGTCCTGTCTCTATCGCTACTGATTGTGTGACAACCAGGTAAAGAACTTAATATACAAGTTACTCCAGGAAAGAGTTTAAGACTAAGAAGCAAAGGAAGTGCTGATATACATTGGAAAAGAATGATTCTTTCCCAGTAGGTTTGCATACTAGTAAAACCACAGACCTAGTCCAAATAAATAAACAAATATCAGTACTATTAGTATCAGTTAGGTTTCATAAGTAGTCCCCTCCCTCTCACACACAAAATGGTTCTCCTGGTACTTTGCTTGCCCACTTTGAACTCATTTAGACTTGAAAAAAAGCTTACCTTTTTTTGAGCATGGTCAGTTTTGCACAATCTGCTAGTCAGTACATTTCATTTACATAATCATTGACTGTCCTTCAATCCTTTAGCTTTGCCTTTTTTTTTTTTTTTTGGCAGAGTAGCATATATTTCTTGTAACGGGGCTCATAGATCTCTGGGTTTACTGAAATAGAAATTAGTTTTGAGCCTCAAACTACATATATTTGAGCCTACAAACTCATATATTAATTCCTTCTCTTATTTTGCTATATACCAAGGAGTCTTAATCACATGAACATGAGATAATATATTTAGTTCTTTATATAGACAAACCTCCTTAGATATTGCATGTGGTTGTTTTTATTCTTCATGGAGAATGAAAATGTAATTGAACAGTGTATAATGAGCAGAGAACAGTGAATAATAAATATTTGCTAAACCTGCTACTCTTCTAGACTCTGGAAATCTCAGGCGTAGAGATGCTTCAAAAGAAGTCATTGTAGGAAAAGCATAACTTACTCCTACTTTAAACAAAGGAATATAAATAATTCACTTCAGTTCAAAATCTTAATTTTAGACTCATGCCAACGTGAGAGTTACATATTCTCAAGAGTTATTCTATACTCATGGCATGGGATAATATTTCTAATATCTAAATGTTCATCCTGGATTCTAGTTACTCTATTACTTAGAATGCTGGTATTAATAAAACTAGATTCAAATTTTGAATCTGAAACTTTGTGTTAGTCACTTAAGTTTTAGAAACCCCAGTTTCTTCAATTATAAAATGGTGAAAATCAATACCTATAAAGGTTACGAAATGGAGATGTTGTAAAATCCAAATATATTAATTTATATGAAGCACTGCACAAATTTTAAAACAAATGATAATTTTAAAAATGGATTTTGAACTTTCCAGTGGATTTTTTATTTTTATGTCTTGCTTATATCACTCCAACTGCTTAGCTCCCACTTCTGTTTGTTTAGTTCATATCTATCAACTTAAATTCTTTCTCCTCCATGAAGCCTTTTCTGCTCTATAGCCATCAATTATTGGCATAAAGGACTGTTCTTTTGTTTTTTCTCAAGTCTTCCACCTCTTTGTATTTGTTAAATTGCACTGTCACCTTCGACTTTGTAGTAGAGGTATTTGTAAACATGCCTTATTTCTCCTGTCTATAAACTCTTGAAGGCAAGCATTATGGCCCATCTTTTCTGTCTTCCCATTAGCAGTCAAGGTCACACTTTACTTGCAGAAAGGCTTTAATAAATACCTCTTGAATATTATTGTTGTTGTTGTTTCTTCTTCCTTTTTGAAGAGAATTAATGATATCTTAGGATTATACCTTGATTCATGAATGAATTTGATGAAAGAGAGGCAGTGTTGCACAAAGTTGTCCATCTTATTTTTCTCTTCCAGAGTCATCAAAGTCCAGTGAGAAGACAGAGTTCAAGATGACTGGAATGGATGCAGTGTATGACTAGATGTTTGATGAAACTCTAAGCACTCCACTGTGTCTGCTTTCAAGGCCTGTTCAAGGCCTGTTGGAAAAAAAAGTGTTTTCATCTGCCCACTCTGTCATGATTCACATACTTGGTGAACATATCCCCTAATTGTCAGTAACTCTCAACCTGGTTTAGGCCCTTAGCCTGTAATACGATTTTTTAGGGTAATCTGCTGAATAAGTAAATATGAGTGAAAGGAAATGACATTTTGTAGTATTTATTTTCAGAACTATTAATTTTATTTTACTGTATTTGAGCAAATTGAAAAGCTTATAAAAACTTCATCTTTGTTCATAGATGTGTGTGGGCATGCATATATGTGTACATGTATATAATGAATGCATACATGGTATATGTATATACACACATGGTACATTGCATGCACACGTGTGGATTGTATAGTGCATACATTAGCTTTTAAGTGCATATATACATGTGTGTATTCCATATTTGTGTGCATTCATATATATGTGCATATGTACATTGTGTGCATGCATATATATGTGTCATGTGTTTGTTTGTGTGTGTGTGTCTGGGTATGAAGGAAAAAAAAGAGTGGGATTGTTTCTCTGTTCTTTTGTTCTACTTTATGAACTTCATTCCATTTTACTATAAGGACAATGACCATTAGAGAAGGAGAAAAATAATAAACTGGGAACAAACCATACTATCTTCTTGTATCAAACTGAATTATAATTTATATCATATCTAATTTTTGGCTGCTTTTCTATCCAATTGTTAAAAGCTCTGTAATGTTTAAAATAATAAATTATAAAATCCTACAGTGTACAGAGGCCCAATGTAGGAAAATAAATTTTCATTCAATTTTATGTTATAATAGATAATAATTTTAAAAATACTTTATTTAGAGAAGGGACTTGGAAATTACATGTATGCTTGCAAATATTCTTATCCTCAAATAAAGACACTCTGTCAAAGTTTCAATCTTCTCTCTATACCTATGATCTACTTAACTAAGTAGGACCAAATAAGTTATGCTATACATTGTGTTAAAATAAGTCTCATATAGTTATCAATAAAGAAGTCAAGCAAGAAGGCTTATTACATGACAGCAAAGCCAAAAGTAAAGTAAGTGTCTGGAATGGCTTTGTATTGAATTTCTGGACTTAAAGTAATGAAGACTGATTCAAATAGAGAATGATGAACTAAGACTCCCTTTGGAGTTAGTCTCTTTATAGATATAAGTGGCAAGTATATCTAAGAGCAGGCCATGTTGGAACAGACATGTATCTCACCTTTTCCTGTAAAAAGCATGCTAAAAGTACATCTGTATGTGATCTTTATCATAGTTGACAATTTTGATCTGCCTTAGAATAAATTTGATGCTGAATTTACTAGACCCCAAGCATTCATACTGTTCAATTTGATTTTTCTGAAAATAACTGTAATTGTAATTAACTTCTCAATCAAATATTTGTTTTACTTTTTTTTTTATCTTGCCTTGTTTCTACTTGCAAAGGAATTTATTTTTTATTTTTTTATATCCCTAGCATGTACATAATAACTGATAGTTGACTGTGTGACTGACTACTCCTGGGCTACTTTTGTTTTCCATTATCTTATCTGTTTTAGGCCAATGTTAATTGGATGGTGGCCAGAATGTGGGAATCATATTTGAAATACAGCTGCACACAGCTATGGTATAGAGAGCATACTACATTTCACAGTTTCAGAATGTGAAAGGTGAGCAAGCCCTAAAGGGGATGTTGTCCAATCTCCTCATTTTACAGAGGTAGGGAATGGAGGGCAAGTTAGTAAATGATTTGTTTGAGGTCACACAGCTAATAAGTGGCATAGCCAGTACACCAGTTAGGTCTTCTAACTTCAAGTTCAATGTTCTCTTGACTATATCAGTCTTTTATGTGAAGTTTAATCCATTTATTCATAATAAGACAAATAAATGAAAAGTTTTTCTCAATAGAAATATGGTTACAGGGTGAACTTGGCCATTAAGGGACTTCATGTGATAAGGCAAAACTATTACAAGTTAGTTAACTTATAATGCTTACATTAGGGATTTGTGAAATTAAATAATCAGAAAAAATACCTGCCCTGTAGATGTCACTATGTCCAATACTAATCCAAAATGCTTATAGGCTATGGAATAATAGATATATTTATATTATATACATAAAATGTGAAAACTTCCCTCTCTAAACCTACATCATTATTTCATACATACTCACAGTTTGCATATATTTTTGTTCAGCACTATCAGCACTGAAGAATTTCTTTTAGGAGATTATTGGTTTTTCTGATTTTTTTTCAGATACCTTGCTTTTTTGTAATACCCAGAAGAGATCTATTTGCCCTTTGTCTTCTTTGTCAGTTATCTCATTTGTATCATTAACATTGTTTCAAATATACAACACTATTGTTTCTGAGATTCATAGGAGCAATTGCATGACATCAGCCATGATGTTTATCCAATTAATTATACTGTGACAGAACTCAATTGTTTGGTTTTTCGGGATCATTACAAGCATTCAAAACCACGATAATAATCTTGTGACATATTAGATTCCCTGCTATAAATCATACTAGTTATTTCCTTACATTACCATTTTCAAACCATATTCCCATGATATGTATGATGTATTGGACTTTGAATTCATTGATGAAAACAATGATGATGATGATGATGATGATGATACGAAAATAGAAATTAATTAAGTTTGTCTTTTTTCTGCTTGTTTATGCTTGAATTGTTTCATTTAATCCTTGGGGCTCTATTTTATAAGATGCTCTATTTTTTAAGGCCCAACTAGAGAAAGCAATCAGGATACTGGTAAGAGATCTAGAAACTATAATATGAAATGTTCTGTTGGAGTAATTGAAAAGTTTTAAAATTAAGAAAAAAAGCTCTTTGGTGGCCAAGCTAGCTAATCTTAAAAAAATAATTGTTACTTTGAAAATAAATAAAGCTTTTACTGCTTGATTACAAAAGTTACAACTAAGAAGGTATAAAGATGAAACTTTTAGCTCACTATGCAGAGAAATGTTCTACAATTATAGTTTCCTCAAACTGGAAGTGGTAAGATGCTCAGGAAGTAGTGACTTCCTCTTTGGAAGTTATCCAGGAGAGGCTGAATGATTAGCTTTTAGAGATGTTTTTGAGTTAATTGATCATTGAAGTATAAATTGTAGATAACTACTGAGGTTCCTTTTATTCCTAAAATTCTAATGTTTTATTATGTTACAAGCAAAAGAAGAATTGAAAAGCATTGACAATCATTTGAAAGATAGTTCCAAAACATCACCACTATCACCACCACAACCACTTCTCCTATTACTACTACTATGTCAGAAATCCATGAGCTCAAGTTGTAATGCTATCATGTAAAACAAACATATACACAGATCCAAACATAAATGAATGCATGAAAGATACATATATTGCAAAGCTGCTCTGTGTATAACTACACATGTGTGTGTATATATATATATGTGTGTGTGTGTGTGTATATATATAATATATATATATGTATATATATATATAGCATTCTCCAACATTTTAATGCAGTTATGCATCATACACATATACACACATACATATACACTTGTGTGTATGTGCACATATTGATGTGTGCATGCACACATACCTACAAAAGATATGTATGAGGGAGACTATAATAAAATGAATATAGAGGACAATTTTGGATTCAAGAAGTTTTAGCTTCAAGTCCTTCTGCTTCTGACACATACTAGTTGTGTCACTTTAGACAAATCTCTTAGCTCCTCAGCACACTATCCAAATTTCTGATTCTGTAAGACCAATCTGGCTATAGATCATTGGAAGAAATTCCCCCATCATAGATTCCTTATACTTATGAAACTGGACCAAAAAGATCAAATTGGAATTTCTAATTGAATCTCTTCTCATCCTTCTGCCAGTTAAGAAATAAAATAAACCTGACTTCCTGTGGAATGACTTACCATCTCTTTCTTCTACTGTGATGAAAATGAGAAGTATAAAAAGAGAATTGCTATTTTAGATAGACTACTATGTTTTGCAAAAATACAAGTCTTTTAAAGGAAAACTATTTGCACTTGCTCCAGATTTGGAAATTATTTCTGTCTACTGACAGTTTTTGGAAACGGCAAAGCAGCTATAAACAGGAGGAATACAGATGCATGAAGTGTCTGCCAGGAGTCTGGAAAAAGCAGCAGAAGCTGGTGCTGTCTGGTTCAATCAGAAAAGGGTTGACAATTTTACAGTGGGGGAAAAATCCATTTTGTGAGACAAGCAATGTTTTCATTCATTGAACAATGATATGTATGATCCTTATTCCTTTTGAGTTTTGAATACAGGTATTTTCTTGGATAATGGTTCTGCCTGAGAATAGGGAGCCATTCCAAAGACAATTCTGTAAAAAGCTTGAAAAAAGAAGTTGACTGGTATTTCAGTGATAGGCAGTTTATTCAGTGTTCTGATGACTGGTGACCACTTTGTCTACACTATCAAAGCAAACACTGATATAGCTGCCCTTTTAATTTAGCCTTGCCCTGACTTTGTGAATACAAGTATTTGTAATAATCTATTGGCACATAAAATGACCTATAGAAAATAGATTTTTTTGGTATTGGAACAGTCTGAATTCATGAGAAAAGGGATATTAGGAATAATACTTAAATGTGATAAACTTCACTAATAAACGCTAAAGTGACAGATAATTTAGTGATATCTACAGCTGTAAAATGATTGAAACCAAGACAATGTCAATATCATGAAGTTATTTGAGAGTAATTGTGAGGTACTGGCCCATGTGTGTTTATACCAATGACTTTTCCACATACTATCAGTGGCTAGAGGATATTTTCTTTTGAAAATTTGAGAATTTCTAGGTTTTTGAATGCCTTTCATTACTTCTCTTCATAGAAAAATATTTTGTCACAAAGTTCTTTTTTCTTCTTTATTTAGTATCTTATTTTTCTCTAGTTGTGTAAAAACAATTTTAACATTCGTTTTAAAAACTTTGAGTTCCAAATTTTCTCCCTTCCTTCTTTCCCACCTACCTTCATTGAAAAGCCAGACTATTCAATATATTACATATGTGTAGTCATGCAAAACATTTCCATAGTAGTGAAATAAAACATAAAATAAAACATAGACTCAAAACAAACCTCAAGAAAAATAAAATTTCAAAAAATATGTTTCAGTTTGTATTCAGACATCATCAGTTGTTTCACTGGGGATGAATGGATAGCATTTTTCATCATGAGTCCTTCAGAGTTATTTTGGATCATGGTATTGCTGAGAAAAATGAAGTCATTCACATCTGAACATCTTATAATATTGTTGTTACTTTGTGCACAGTATATTTCATTTTGCATCAGCTCACATAAATCTTTCCAGGTTTTCCTGAGAATATATTGTCTATCATTTCTTAAAGCCCAGTAGTATTCTATCAAAATCACATATCAGAATTTGTTCATTCATTCCCTAATTGATGGGCATCCTCTCAATTCCCAATTCTTTGCTCTCAGAAAAGAGATGCTATAAATAATTTTGTACATACGGGTTTTTTTTTTCCTTTTTTCTTTCTCCTCCCTCCTCCTTCCTTTCTTTTCTCCTCCCCTCTTTCTCTTTCTTTCTTTCATCTCTTTTGGGATATTGGCTTACTAAGAGAATTGCTAAATCAAATAATATGCAGGATATTGTAGTTCTTTTGGCATAGTTCCAAATTATAGAATAGTTGAATGAGTTTCCAATCCACCAATGGCACAATAATATCTAATTTTTGCCCCCCCCCCATACCCACCAGTATTTGTCATTTTTCCTTTTGTCCTATTAACCAAGAGGATAGGTTTGACCTAGTACCTGAAATTGTTTTAATTTGCATTTCTCCAATCAATAATGAATTGGAGCATTTTTATATGGATATAGATAGCTTTGATAACTTCTTCTGAAAATTGTTCAGCTCTTTTGATCATTTAGCAATTGGGGAATGGCTGTTATTTTCTTAAACTTGATTCAGTTCTCATTGGGAAATCAGAGAAACTTGATTCAATTTTTTTTCACATATAATTATTAATTTTATTTTCCTCCATTCTATCTCTAGATTTATTCTATTCTCTCTATCCTCAACCCTCCTTAAAAGAGTTTTGATTCTGTCTAGCCTCTCTCTCAATCTGTCCTTGCTCCTACTATGCCCTCTTCTTCCTGTCCCCTTATGTCCCTCCCCTTCTATTCTTCTGTAGGGTAAGATAAATTTCAATACCATTTTGAGTATTATATTATTTCCTTTTTGAGTTAATTCTGATGAAAGTAAGATTCACTTACTCCTTACCTCCTTCCTTTTCTTGACTCTCTTATGAAAGATAAGAAAGACAATTTGTTTGACCTCCTTACTATCTATAGACTCAAAGCTCCAGGAGCAACAACTGCTGCTGCTGATTCAGTGGCTCCCAATGTCTGCTCCTGGTTTGTTGTGGAGCTGGCTTTCCTGATGTGGCCTCCACTGAACTATGCTCCACTCTCACTCAGGTGGGACAGTTCTTTCCATCTGATCTTTTAATTTGACTTTGATATCTGGGGACTAAGAGGTCTGGAAACCACTATTGCTATAGCTGAATAAGTTGTTATAGGGCTTGCTTCTGAAATATTAGGAATGAAACTATGCAAGAGCATCCTGCACAAGACTGTGATCCACTCTCATTCTGGTGCAACAGACCTTTCCTGTTGACCTAAGTTTTCTTGGATTGGGAAAGTGTTTCAGTTCATGTTTTTGAGGGTTCTGCTGCCCTAGAATTTGTTTAGCATCATTATTTAAAGCTATTTGGAAGGGATTTGAGGGAGAACTAAGGCAAAACCTGTCTTTATTCTTTTAAATTGACTCTGTCTGCTGTCAGAGTTCTTATTAACTTCCCAATTTTAACACAGATTTAGGAACCTTAGTCAGCTTCTGTCTAGTCACTCAGTTTGGTTATTCTGGGAATTCTGATTTGCATCATTATAGTTTTTTTTCCCAATTTTTTTTAGTCTGTTTTGCTTTTAGTTCTCTAATCTATATCATCTTATCCTCAATCCACTGTTCCATCTACATATCATTGGGATTCTATCAGTTTTGAAAATAGAATTCAATGGATTCTTAAAATAATGGTTGAGTGTAATCCCTCCACAATTTACTTTCAGAATCTATGAATCCTTGCCATCTATATTTAAAATAGTTTATGCATAAATGGAGGTGTATTCTAAATAGCATTGCTGATTGTAGATGAAGGGATGGTGTGGTTTTCTCCTCCCCTTTTCTGATATCACATGTGTCCACTGGAGGAATGGTTCACTTAGACATTTTATCTATTACTTTTCCTATACGAAAAAACTGGCAATATTTAGTGCTAAAGGGGTCTTTAGATATCATATGACCATTTTACCTCCATTTTTTTTGTCATCCACATAATTAATGATATCTTTAAGCTTTATTTTGTGAGAAAAATAATCATTGGCAAAACTTCATTCTTCTTATCTAAATGTTCAATCTTTCTATTGGCCTTCACTTTTGCTTCTTTTGAGATGTGATGTTCCAAGATTCCCATTCTTCGAGCAAGAGTGGAAGAATATGATACTTATAAAATAGACTATTTCTCCCCTGAGTAGACTGGTTTCACTGAGAACGTTGGATAATTATTTCAACGCAATTCACTTTAACTTGTTGTTACTTAATGTTGTACTCATTTCATTGTGCATCTTTGGTTCTTCCCCAAAATGTGTCTCATGATGAACATTTAAGATAGTCTACCTATTTACCTGCAGATTAGGACAGTTTTAGGAATACTAATACGTTTTTTTTTTTTTTTTTTTTTTTAAGGTCTATGGACTAGACAATCTGTAATGACCCCATATGGCTAGTTTCAATGAATTTCTCAAAATACTTGGAAAAGAAAAGTATCAGTGACATATGCAAATGAACTTCAAGTCCACAAAGTCTGAATAATTTTCTGTCTAATTGTTTGGCATCCTGTCGCCACTTTACATTTGCTCTGCACTGTTGTTTACATATACATATCATTAACTCACTTTTCTAAGACCAGGTGAAATGTCTTATGAATTTCTTTTCACATTCATTTCAAGGTGAGATATAATTTCCTTTTAAAAATCCATACAGTGAAATAACCTAGCACTGAGACGAGCATTTGACACTGATATTTGGATAAATTATGTTATGGCTTGATTATATTATGTTTGCTAACTCTTTTTTTAGGGTTTGAGCTGAAGTATTTCTGAAACATGGGATCATGTCAAATATAATGCATTGGGATATGTGTTCCTTCCTCCTGTTTATCATTTTATCTTTCAAAAATAAGTCATCCAGATAATGTTTAATTGAAGGGATTTTTTTTCAACTAAAAAATCTAGATGTATTAAACCAGAAGATTTGGCACTGGCAAAGTCTTCATATTTATCATCACAGTGTTGATTCCAGTGACAGTAGACTCAATCCACATTTAATTAAGCCCATCACTTTTGCAAAGGAAAATTCAGAAGTGTATACAAGTGATTGCGCTGAGGATAATCTCCGTGTGGTTATTAATATAGAAGTGAATACAGGGTGACCTGACTGTTAGATCTAAAACCCTCAAGAAAAATAGAATTTGCTTGGTGTTTTTCCCCTATCTTTTTTTGTAGATTCTCATTATTGCTGTCTGGTATCAACATAAATCTATAGATTGAAGATTAAAATGATGTTTCATCATTAATTAAAGAAAATCCTGGACCAAATTTGAAGGTCAGAACACTGAATTCTTTTGAGGAATCTTTGTTGTGGGAGATATTTACAAGTATAAAATGGATTTTCTTGTTTTTTGGTTTTTTTATTAAATCTATTAGCTTATTACCTAGCAAAGCTGGCAATACAAAATTGATTTGATGATTAAAAAAAAGTAAAACTGATAAGAACTAGAATTTGATAATATTCATAACAATGATACCATTTATGTATTAATTTCAACTATATATATATGAGTGTATGAATGAATATATTATATTTGTCATCTGATTGCTATCTGAGAGAATTCATAAAAGGGATTAGAGAAAACAATTAGAATGCTAAAAGGAAAAAAATGGAAAATAAATGGAAATTTAGAAGAAAGACCCTTAACAGCTATGTATAAAAGTACTAAATTTTACTAAAATAACAGAAAGGTAATGGCTCATTGAGGCTAAAGAAATATTAAAAAAAAATAAAGAAAGAAGATTGACAAATAGAAGAAAAAAGTATCCCCGAGTAAAAACTGCTAACTTTGAAAATAAATCAAAGAATATATTAAAATTATTGGACTACTATTAGAAATATTAAATTCAACTATATAGCAATTTTCAACTGTGGATCTTAAAGTACTAGTTAAGATGAATGCATTTTCAATACATTATTGATTCCTTGAAATAAACACATTGAGAAATGTTAAATATTTGTTTAAATTCAAGATAGACTGGATTTTTAATTTCAATACCAATTTTCCATTAAATAGTGAAAAAATCTCAAGTTGGGAGGAAAAAAAGTTAAACGTCTATAACATAGCTGGCCCTCACTCGTGTATTCACTTTTTTCATCTTATTAGGACTATCAAAAAATAAAGCATTTCTTTATTATACAAAATGTTTGCAATAAAATCATAAAGCAGAGCTGGAAATGAAAATTATATTGAAGGAGAGTAAACAAAACATTTTAGAGTAGTAGTATTTGAATTGTCATGAACTTTCATTGTATTATGAAGTTTCTTTTCCATTTAAAAATTGAATTTTAAATAAGAAATATTTACTGTATTCTCTAGATTCCAAACTCTGAGATAAAAATAAGAAAGCAAAGGAGAGACTTATTTTCTTTCTTTTTCTTTTTTACTTTTTTGAGACCTATCATGACATGATGGCATACTTAGAAAATCCTGAAAAATTCAGCAAAAAATCTAATTGAGAAAATGGATAGCTTCAGCAGAATTTCAGACTACAAAATAAACTCACAACAACCAAAACCCAGGAGGATAAAATGAAAAAAAGAACATAAACTTTTGTGACTCAATGTAATTAATGATGATGATAATTTAAATAGCTAGAAGAATAGTGCTTCATTGCTGATATGTATCAATATAATAAAAAATCTATTCTGTAATACTTAATTTAAAGAATGGTATATCAATCAAATAACCAGAGGGATATTTTATGGAGCTAGAAAAAATAACAATTCAACTCATTTGGATGGGAAAATAGATGAAACATAATAAAGGAAATAATTTTTAAAATCAAGAAGAATGAAGTTATATATTGTTATAAAGTGACATTAAACTCATTTTATGCTGATTTTTAAAAATAAGCCATTAGATCTTTAGAAACAATAAAACGTTGTCTCTAAACAATAGAAATAATGACAAACTTTAATTCATTAAAATCAATGAGTGTGTGTGTTTGCTTATGAATTTCAGATAGTCAAATAATTTTTAACATTCTTCTTTGATTTGTTTTCAAGATTAGCAGTTTTTAATCAGAGTATCCCTGATTTACATTTTCTTCTATTTTTCAATCTTTTAATATTTTTAATACTTTTTTAGTTTCAATGAATCATTACCTTTCTGATATTCTGCTAAAATTTATTACTTTTATACTTACCTGTTGATGGTCTTTCTTCTAAATTTCCATCTATTTCCTTTTTTCCTTTTTAGTGTACTATTTTTTTCTGTAATTCCTTTTAACTCAACTCTTCAGATAACAATGAGATGACAAATATAATATATGCATTTATACACTCATATATAATGAAAATAAATATATAAGAACAATAAATATTCCTCAGTAAGTAAATGGTCAAAGGATATGGAAAAAATGGTCCTTAAAAGAATTGTCATTAATTGACAACCATATGAAAGAATGCTTCAAATAATAAGAACAATGCAAGTCAATTGAATCCTGAGGTTTCACATCATAACCAGCAAATTTATAAAGAATATAAAAGATGCAAATATTGTTGAAGAGATTTCAGTTTAGCAGAGCTGTAAATCAATGAAACTATTTTGGAAATCAATTTGGAATTATGTAAAAAAATGGCTAAAATATCCTTACCACTTGACTAAGAGATTGTACTGCTAGTTATCTGCCTCAAAGACATTACTGATCAACACAAATAAAAACAAGTCTTCCATATACACTATAATATTTATAGCATCCCTTTTTCTGCTACCCATGTAAACTAACAATGTACATGCTTATTATTTGGAAAATAACTAAAATAGGGAATGCAGTGAAATTTTACTTAAAAACATGATAAATACAGAAAATCATGGACATATCTGTATGAACTGATTCAACTTTTATGGATTCAATTATTATCCATATATTAATGATTCTATATCTTATCTATTCTTAACTTCTCAACTGACTTACAGACTTTTCTCTCCAACTATTAGACATAACAAACCGGATGATCTGTAGAGTTCTTAAATTCAACATATGCAAAAGTAAACTCATTATCTTTTCCCCAAATCCAAAATTCTCTATTACTGTAGGGTTCACCATCCTTCTAGTCATCAATGCTTGCAATTTGGTTGTCATTCTTGACTCATAATTCTCTCTCACCCGACTGTATTCAATCTGTTGCTAAGTACTATTAAATTGACATTTCATTCTCTTGCCCATGCCCCCCTTCTCGTCTCTAATACTGCCATCACCTTGCTGCAAGGACTCTTCACCACAACTTTGAAAATTGAAATAACTTGCTTGTTGGTCTCGCTGCCTTAAGTTCTTTCTTCTTTCACTCTAAACTCCATGTAACTGTCAATTTAATCTTCCTAAAACACACATATAACCATGTCATAAAATATCCTGTGTTCTTTTTTTTTTTCTTCTTCTTTTTTTTTTTTTCTAGCATCCATAGCTCCATGCAACCTGGTATTATTCTACTTTATAATCACCATGCACTTTTCTCCCTTCCACATATTCAGTGATTTAGTGAAATATTGTTTTCTTTGCTATTCTTCACACAAGACCTATATCTTGGCCTGCCTTTTCATTTTTAGCTAAAATCTCATCTTCTCTTAGTAACTCTTCCTGATTCCTCTTAATGCCCCTTTTCTTCCATTTTTTTTTTTTGATTTTCAACAATGTATTCTGTACATACTTAACATGTACATAGTTGTTTTCATATTGTTTCCCCCTCTAGACTATGAGTTCTTTTGGATCATGGACTAGATATTACTTTTATATAAATACTAAGAATATAGTATATTGAGTTACTTACTTAATATATGTTTATTGACTGAAAATATCATGTAGAATCATGAAAACAATAAACAAAATGATGACTATAATGTAAATGGGAAAGAGAAAAGAAAAATTAATTTGGATGTAATTTGGCAAAATTATAAATGTGGTCATTTATAATTATTATAATTGGACCATTCAACTTGGTCCCAAAGAAGATACATTAAAAGAAACTTCTTTGTAAAAGGCAAATATTAAGGTCCATAATTATTGGGTATTACATAAACCAGAAATTTATTGAGTATTACACAAACCAGAACTTTTCAATTTGTTGTTTTGTTTTGTTGAATTTTTTCTACTCTTTTTTTCCTTATTATTCTTTTTCTAAGTGATGATTAGAGAAAAAGACATAGGGAAACAGAAGTGATAGTACATAAAATGTATAGCTACAGTTCTACACAAAAGACTCATCATTGCAAAGCAAATCCAGAATGATCCAGTCCAAAACACTTCCACACTAGAGCATCCCTGATAAAAGGGCATATTCAAACATTATTAGTGATCCCCATGAAGTTGAATAAGCAGAAGAGATGAGTTTTCAAATCTGCAATCATTCATTTCATAGTTTCAGAATTTTATCATCATCATCATCATCATTTTCTTCTTCTTCTTCTTCTTCTTCTTCTTCTTCTTCTTCTTCTTCTTCTTCTTCTTCTTCTTCTTCTTCTTCTTCTTCTTCTTCTTCTTCTTTTCCTTCTCATCTGTTTCACTGGAGTTTCTATTTAAATGGTTATAAATAATGTTATTCATTAATATTTCATATTATTTGGACATTGTATATGTGCAGCCAAAATACCACCAATTTCCAAGGAAGGGACCTGCCAATAATTTTTTCAGATAAAGTTTTGTTAAAACTAGAAAACATAAAAGGACAGATAAGACCATGATATCAGAGTAAAAAAAATGCATTAACAGAGATATAACTGGGAATTTTTACACTTAGGAAAATTTTAGGAAAGAGGATGATGATTTTGATCATGATGATGATAGTGGTAGTGGTGGTGATAACTGGCATCATATATTAATTTAAGATTTGAAAATATTTTATACTTTTATTTCATTTGATCTTTGTAAGTCTCTAAGTTTTGTATTTTAAGTACTAGTACCCTTTTAAAGATGAGGAAACTGAAATTGAGAATAAAATTAAGTGATTTACTCACGACCACATTGTTAGATCTTCCTGACTCAATGTTCACCACTCTGAACTGTGCTACCTATCAGTCTCTGCAAAGACAGTCTGTTACTGTGGACAAGTTTATTTGAAAGAGTGACCTATCCTCCAGAATATGATCATGCTTCTTTCAAGGGAAAGTGGTATCCTAACAATGAGACCCTGAAGGTAGTCAAATATCTTATTGACAATGAATTTTAAAGGACATTAGGATAAGTTTAATTTCAAAGGTGAACGGGAAATATCCTTCACACTTATGTCAGTATATTACTTACAAAAAGTTTCAGTTTTCTGCCTTCTAGTCATGAATCCATGATTACTGATATTTTAATGTTTACATGTACATATATGTTTATATGTACATATATGTGATCAAACAGGTAATTAAACATAAAATAAATTTTTTAAATTTTAATTCAGTGTAAAAAGAAATGAATAAAATAAAATAATAATAGAGTGTTTTAGCACTTCACTATCATATATATGAACATAATATAAATTGAAGAGAAAATCATGGAAAAAATCAAATGGAAGAATCAGAAAATATGTATTATTTACCTACTTATTGTAAACATTTTTGAATATTCATGTAATTACATAATGCTTTTGTAGTGACTTACATTTACCTAAGAATCTCATTTTAAATATTTAATTTTTTTTCTGTTTTGCTTTTTTCTATGAAATGAGTAAGAATCACTCATTGAAACTTTTTCAACATTCTCCATTTATATAAATTTGATTTTATCAAAATTTATATTCCATATTATTATTCACAATAAATATCAAGAGAAAAACTTCAAATATAAGTGGTCAACCACTATTTTGCTTTTAAATATCCTCTTCTAAAATATAAGAACTCATGAAATTTGCTTTAAAAGCACAATTATCACTCTTCATCATTTAATTCTTTCTCCAATTCACCAGTTATTAACAAAATAATTAATATTATTTTCACAATGCAGAGTGAATATTTGCATCTATATTTGGATGATCTTGATATTGAAATGAAAAATATGGCTGTTTAAAATAGCACATTGTTTTTAATTTCAACGTCTAAAGTTATTGGCTTTTTATGCTGAATGTCTTAACATTTAAGAATTTTGAATCAAATGTAGCGTTTCCATCCCTCCAACAAACACAGAAAAATTGCAATCATAAAATAATTATGAAATTGTGCAATATTTAAGTCTTCTTCATAAAATCAGCTACCTATTAAGTTCTTTCTGTGGCTGATTTTATAATCTCAGTTCCTCTAGAATGCTCTGAAATTTTTTCTCAGGTAAATCAAATCAATTCTCTCTTATGGGAACATCAGAGGATGCAGCAGCTTTTATACTTTGGAAAGAACTCATATATACATTTAGGGATAGACTAAGTAGACATTTTAAAACATTTGCAGGGAATTGTCCACTAGTCTTATTTTATATGTTTTCATCATCTATGTGAAGTATCATGGAAAAGTACTTTGAACATTACTGAAAAGAATTTTAATCTTTAAAATTGCCCATTTTGCTTATTTCTCCCCCTTCCACTCCAACATGCCCAAATGTATCTTAAGTTACTTAAAAACAAATAAACAAAAATCCTTAACTAAATTTGACCATCTCCAGTACTATTCTCTCTCTTCCAAATTCACAGAAAAAAAATAAGTAATGTGTTTTTGGTGTCCTTGTTATCTTGTTCATACTTTTCTAAACCTCTATAATCTGGATTTCTACTTCATCATTCTTTTGACATTGCTTTTCTGAGTAAGGACTAAACAAGGGGATAGTCAGTGCAGATATAGAGATGGACAGGTGCATCACATCTTGCCTGAATTATTGCAGTAGTCAATAATACTATCACCATAAACGTAAATTGATCTCAAGTCTCTCCTGACTTCAATCAATCATTCTCACAGCTATAAAAATGATTTTTCTAAAATATAGGCTTGACAATGTCAACCTTCTACTCAATAAATTCTAATAACTCCTTATTATTGCTAGAATGAAATAAAACTCTTTAATTTTCCTATTAAAGTTGCTTCCAACCTGCAAGTCTTCCCCCTCCCCCTAATTTTTTTTCCCCCTCAGGCTTTCTCATACATTACTCACTACCATTTGTTCTGTGGTCCAGTTATATAGCAGGCACATTTCTAGTTCTCACACACAATGCTCTTGTTTCTAATTCTGAATCTTGTGATACATTGTCACCAATGTTTCACCTTTCTTCTCTCTGCTCATTTCCTTGAAGACTTAAATCAAGTATGAATTTTATAGTCTTTTCTTGATGTTCTACTGGGCATATGACAATGTTCTCTGTTTTGTTTTATTTTGCTTTGGTATCTATTTGCTGTTTTTCTTATTGTGTTTTTTAAAATGAAATACTCCCAGCCATACTTCTGAATCTAAGGGCATGTAGTCAGTTATGTTTCATACCCACTGTCACCCACCCACCCTGTTCCACCTCTTGTATGTGTTGTCATTTTCATAATAGAACTTTAGAATGTAAGATCCTTAAGGGCAGGGACTATTTTTCCCCCTTCCTCCTCCTTCTTCTTCTATTTGAATCCCTAGCTTTTAGTACAATGTCTGATATACTTAACAAATTCTTGTTACCTACTTATCTATCAATTACTTTCCTCAGTTTTGGTAATCTTGGTTGTACTATTCCCAATTTTAAAAGGAAGATTTGCATCACAGATACTTTAAGTAGTTGGTACCTTGCTACATACATAGAAAGGAATTAGGAACTTTGGGGAGTTGAATCATTGATCTAGAATTGGAACAAGTTTCAGAAGCCAACTATTCTAACTTGTTCATTTTATGAAGGAAGAAAACAATACTTCGGGAGGTTATAACTTGCCTAAGATCACATGAATAGTAAGAATCAGAAGTTTGTTATAAACATAGAATTTCTGAATCTAGAGTCAATATTCCTACTTCTATATCATGCTATAACCCAAAGGCTGTGACCCAGGTATTCTGTTTCTGAGTATAGTATTTTTCACATATTGCCTGTCAACAGTGATATGGTCACTGTATATTGAGTTGGGTACTGAAAATATTGAGTAAATTACCTTGCCTGGGGAACATACCATAATATGTTCCCTGTTTCCCTAATCTATATTGGCTCAAATCTTCTTTTTTTTTTGGTTCTGGAACTACCCAAAGTTTCTCACCAGGAAAGTAGCCAGTGGGGGAAAAAAAATCAAAGTAGCTGGTTTACAGGGTTTTGCTCATTATATTTTTTTCAGAATCTCTCCACATTCTTTCCTTCTCTTTGATGCACTTCACAGAAGAGTGAAAATTGCACATTTGTGCTCGGAGGGATGGCTGTTAGCTTATAATTGCTTTATATTCAGAATTATTTGACAAGAATTGTCTTACTGTTACTACTGGGAAAAAGAATATGATTTACCAGTCTTGTGCCAGGAAGGAAATGCAGACCCCTTGAGATTCCAGTTTCATTTGGAACTGGCAAGGCATGAATTTTTATTTCATAAGAAAGGGATTGAAGGAGACTTGAAAAAGAAGTCCTAAACAATTTTGGTTTTAACAGTTCTTGCTAAAATTGTACTTTTCTAGGTTTGAGTTAATTTAATTAGATATAAGTTATATTTCCCTTGAAATAGAAATAAACTTGTAAAACAAGTGGAAAAGACTTGTTCTATGTGTATACGTGAATACACATGTGTATTTTTGATTTTCTTCTTATCCATTTGACTGGATACTGAAGAACTAGTGTCACAACTTTTCTTGAAGGCTAACTTTGTCCTCTATGACGGATAGCCACCTTGTACACATATCCACAGGAGATTCTAGATCTTCAAACTAAATTCATTACTGCCTATGAGAAAAACAACTGTGCCTTATAGTAGAGTTGTTTCTATATGTTGTATACATATGCACATATGCAGATGTATGTAATATGTATGACTTTATTTCCACTGTTGTAGCTATAACACATAATTCTCTTTTAGTTTTACTTTTTATCCTTCTCTGTCATTACATACAAGTCTTCTTATCAGATCCAATTAGTAAGGAATAAATGAGACTTTCCCTCAGAACGTCAATATGATTGAAATAAAGAGAGGAGGAATATATTTCCTTTCCAGTTGAATTATTATCCCAATGCTTCATCTTATGGTCCTCTCTAGATATCACTGTATAATCTCATACCAAATTACCCCTCTTGAGGGGTCACTTACATTCCAACAAATCCACTTCTAGAATGATTGTACCCAGAATTGAGATTAGAGATGCCAAGTTCAAAACCACCAGAGAGTTTATGTCCCACAACACTCTCAAGTGAATCTCAAAACAAATCAAAATATAATTGGTAAATAGTTAACAAAATAAATAAAAATATAACAAAATATGCATAATAATACATCTTACAACTAAGTTGTGATGTTACCCTCAGAAATTCTAATGTATGATTTGGAAGTACATGTTTCTACTTGAGTTAGACTTTCTCCCTAATCCCAAGATGTAGCTGTGATGAGCATTGGTTCTAAAGTAGGATAACCCTGAGATCAAATCTACTCTCTTACACTTACTATGTCACACTGGGTAAATTACTTAACCTATTGACTCTTACTACCCTTTAAAATGAATATGTCCACATGGAGTTTGACACCTCAACCATTCTATTTCCTTTATTTCTTAATTTTATTCCTTTTTGCCATTACTTCCATGAATCAGTACAGTGATATTCCATCCAATTACCAAATGTTGGGCACATATTTTATTTTCAAGTTTTTGCTATCACAACTAATATTTCTTGGAACACTTATATACTATAGATCTTTTCTTGTTGCTATAACCTCCTTAGAACACAGTTCTAGGAGTGAAATCTTTGGATCAAAGGATAAGAATAATTAACAATTTGTCTCAGAAGTTGAATGAATTTAAATGCTCAGTTACCTTGTAAATATTTCTCACAGAAGACCCTGGATGCTCAAAAATATTCAAAAGTATGAGTTTTTTGCATAATGCGAATTCTTCTTCTGATTCCTCCTCTTATAATGTTTCAATTGTTCAAATATGCTAGCTTGATGGATGTGAGGTGCTATCACTGCTATAATCATTGTAACTTTCATTAGTAGGTAGCTAAATGGAATACTGAGTAAGAATATTGGAGATGGAACCAGAAGCCAGGAGCCAGGAAAGCTTGATTTCAAATGTGTGACTGCACACATCTAACCTCTGTCTCAGGTTTTTTTGTTTGTTTGTTTGTTTTTGTTTTTTATTTTTTGGTCTGAAAAAGGAGAATAGTAATAATATTTACCTCTGAGTGTTGTGAGGATAAAACGTGATAACATATATAACATTTTGTAAAATTTAAAGCATTATATAAATGCTCACTATTATTATTTCTGTGATAATTGGAAATATTAAAAAGGTTTTTTTTTTGAGGGGGTAGTTATTGAAACCTTACATTTTCTCTCTTGACAACTATCCTTTGACTACTGCTGAAAAATGGATCTTAATCAAAGCCTGGAACTTACACCAGTATTTATAAGAATATCTAAGTGACTTAGTAAATAGAATGAAAGGTCTATAATCAGGAAATCTTGAGTTCAAAATTAGCCTCAGATACCTACTAGCTATGTGGTGGTAGGCAAGCCACTTAACCTCTGTTGCCTTAATTCACTGGAGAAGGAAAAAGAAAAGCTAAGATACCATGGATGGTATTCATATGTTATGGTCACAAAAAGTTAGGCACAATTGAATAACATTTTCATTGATAGAGAATTAATAGATTCCCTGTACCTTTGTAAGGTTAAAAATATTGAGAACTTGAGAGAAAAAATCTTTTATTTTATTTTATTTTTGATTGAAGTTTTTTATTCTGAAAATATATGCAAGGATAAATTTTCAACATTGACCCTTGAAAAACCTTGTGTTTCAGTTTTTCCCCTTTCCCCCCCATCCCTTCCCCTAGAAATCAAGTAATCCAATGTATATTAAACATAGTAAAATATATATTAAATCCAATATAGGCATACATAATTATACAATTATCTTGCTGCACACACACACACACACACACACACACACACACACAAATCAGATCTAAAAGGAAAAAAATGAGAAAGAAAATAAAATTCTAGCAAATTACAATAAAAAAAGAGTGAAGATACTATGTTGTGATCCACCCTCAGTTCCCACAGTCCTTTCTCTGGGTGTAGATGGTTCTCTTCATCCCAAGATCATTGGAACTGGTCCAAATCATCTCATTGTTGAAGATCTGGTGTTTGCTCATTTCACTTAGCATCACTTCAAGTAAGTCTCTCAAGGCCTCTCTGAAATCATCCTGCTGATTGTTTTTTATAGAACAAAAATATTCAAGATGTTGAAAAGTCATGGAATGCAAACTACCTTAAGTCTCAGAGTATTGGATATGTTAAATATAGAGCAAAAATAAGTGACTGAAAAATACGTTGTATTCTTTAATTGACTCTCTCTCTTTGAAATTGTGAAGATAACAAGCTTGGATTCACACCACTCTCAGCTCAGACGCAGTCAGGTTTGTATTTGACATTTTTATTTTTCTTCTTTGATTTGCTAAGATGCAAGCAAGATATTTGTCTTTTTATTAAATTTTAAAATAAAGATATAATGTGTTGTATAGATTATTTCACATTTTACAAGATTAAATAAATGACGGAAATATTCTTAAGTTCCTTTCCAACAAATCTAATGGAGAAATGTTTGCTGAAACAACCATATAAGAAACATTGGTTCCTCTAGTCATATCTGGAAGCATATATACACCACGTATATAACATATATGCATATACATATATATGTATATATATGTATATTATATATGTGGATGCATACATATATATATATATATATATATATATATACATATATATATATATATATATATATATATATATATATATATATATGGATATGACATCCAAATTCTTAAAGGATAAGTTAATGAATTACAGGAAGAAATAGCAAAATTATACTATGAGGGTCCTTCAAATGTCCATCCTCAGAAATCAATCAATCCAACAATAACAACAAAAAACAAGAAATAAACTAAGGAGGTAAACAGATTATTAGAAAAGTTAGACATTACAGAACTTGGAGAAAACTAAACAGGAACAGAAAAAAAAATTATCTTTTTCTCAACAGCATATAGCATCTACATGAAAAAAAATCACATGTAATGGGGCCTAAAACTCTCAAAATCAAATGTAAAAAAGCAGGAATATTAAATATATTCTTTTCAAATCATAATGCAATAAAAATTATATTCAACAATGAACAGTGGAAAATAGATTGAAAATTAATTGAAAACTAAATGTCATCCTAAAGAATAAATTGGTCAAAGAACAATTCATAATAACAATCAATACTTTCATTAAAAAGAATGACAACCATGAGATAACATACCAAAATTTATGGGATGCAACCATAGCAGTTCTTGAGGAAAAATTAAATCTATAAATTCTTACATCAAGAAAATGAAAAAAAAAAAAAAAAAAAAAAAAAAAA
This sequence comes from Sminthopsis crassicaudata, assembly GCF_048593235.1. Lineage (NCBI taxonomy): Eukaryota > Metazoa > Chordata > Mammalia > Dasyuromorphia > Dasyuridae > Sminthopsis > Sminthopsis crassicaudata. The sequence goes on from NC_133622.1 coordinate 108,926,998, forward strand.
AAAAGAACAGGTCAATGAATTGGGCAGGCGGCAACAACAACAACAACAACAACAACAAAACTTGAAAAATAGCAAATTAAAATTTCCCAATTGAGCACCAAATTGAAAATCTTGAAAATTAAAGGTGAGATTAATGATAGATACAAATTATTAAGCTAATAAATAAATCTAGGTGATGGTTTTATGAAAAAAATAAACAAAAATACTTGTCATTGCTTCATTTGATATCCAGTATCAAAAATGAAAAGAGTAAAATCACCAATAAAGGAGAAATTAAAGCAGCAATTAGTTAATATTTTTCCCAACTATTTGCCAATAAATCTGACAATTTGATCAAAATATATGAATATTTACAGAAATATGCTGCCTAGATTAACAGAAAAAATTAGAATCTTAAATAATTCCATTTTTAAAAAGGAATTGAACAAGCCATTAATGAACTCCATAGGAATGAAGATCGAATCATATTTTTTCCTGCTTTATTCTTTCTCACATTTTTTCCCTTTTTGATCTCTTTTTTCTTCTATAACTGGGACTAATATGGAAAAATGATAGCATATGTGCAAACTATATCAAACTGCCTACTATCTTTGGCAAAAAGGGAAAGAAGGAAGGAGAAAGGGAAAAGAACTTGGAACTCTAAATCTCATCAAAATCAATGCTAAAATTCTTCTTGACACATAATTAGGGAAAGATTTTAAAAAATTAAAATGAGTTATTCTTTAAGTTGATACCTTTATCATTTGAGATGATACTATGAAAGCTATTATATTTCATCAAGTCATTTTGTGTTGATGTACTGCTTGCTGACTGAACCTTAATGGTTTCATAGAAATCATTAAAATATATTTCTTACTCTGCTTGCTATTTATATACCTGTATTCAATCTTTAAAAAGGTTTTATATTCCTAAGCAATTTTATTATGTTTTTCATATGATTTATAATGAAAAACTTGACTAATATTTTGAAGAAAAATAAATGAATAGATAAATGGAATCATGCTCATGATGAATTGAATTTCAATGCTATATGATACAATTATTGAGTAAGTAAGACTGGATGTGGCACTCAACTCAGAATCAATTTCCTTTTCTGCAAATGAGGACAATAGTAAGGACTAATTCAGAGTTTATTATAAGGATCAAATATGATATTGTCTATAAATCAATTAAAACATTTAACATCTAATATATGGCAAACTTTATTTGAGGCATCAAGAAATAACAATTTAAAAATCCCTGTTTTCTATATGCTTAGATCTATTACATAAAGTATTTCCAAATCTTTAAGCATTAGATAAAATGTTATATAAAATGCTACATAAAAATATTATATAAACATAGATCTGTTATATAAATTTATTTATCTGTCTATCTATTAAATCAATGTGACTACACCAGTTTAGGAAGTTTCCAGTAAGAAAATACCCTTGAAATGCAGGTCCACAACTCCTTCCCCTCCCTTCCCTTTCCTCATGTATAGTCACATGACAGCATGTGCCAGACAGGTCAAATAACTTCAATTAACACCTCTCCTCAGCCCAAAGTCCTAACTCAAGCCCAGGGAGAATTCCAATGCTATATAGTAGCCACCAGTACTTCTTTCAACCTGGCTCCTGAAGCAATAATCAAAAGGAATAATCCTTATAGAGAAGAAATCCTCTATTCTTGCCTCTATCAATAATGAATAGTCACAAACAAATGGGTAAGCCAAGAGCACAGGAAAATTAGACTCTTTGAGAACACTATCCCTGCCTCTCAACTGGCCATAGCCAAGGAAAGCAATTATGTGGAGATGTGACCAGGCTCTATGCTGAAGCTCTTGCTTTCTTAACAGATGTTTATTGAAGACTTATAAAAGAATAATCTACCAGCAAAATTCCTTGATGCTCTCAAATAGTTCAACATCAGACACTTATATGGTTTTATTGACAGAAGTGATATTAAAGGTAAATTGCCATCTGCTTTGGTGTTGCACCCTAAGAACTGTAAGGCTTTTCCAAGTCAAGTAAAAAAGTCAACAATCATTAATAAAGCATCTATTATGTAACAGTGTGCTAAGCACTGGGGATATAAATAAAGATAAAAACAAAGAAACAAGAGAAAACACTTCTGATTGTTAAAAAGCTGATAGTCTAATGAAAGAGGCACCATGTAAATAATTATTTACAAACAAGATATTAAAGACAATCTCAGAGGAAAGGCATTAAGATTAAGGAGGACTGGGAAGGGTTTCTTGCAGTTGAGAGCTGAGGGAAGCTCAGGAAGCCAAGAAACAAAGATTAAAAAGAAGAGAATGCCCACTTATTTGAGTCTGAAATCTCCTACAGACATCACTCTCTCTTTTAGAATGTGACTTCCTTGAGAGCAGGGTTTTCTTGCTTTTCTAATTATATCCTTGTGTCTTGCACATATCATGCTACCAAGCTCTTAATAAAATATTTTCTTCTTTTTTATCATTCATATCCATCATTAATAGGTAACCAAATTTTATTTTTTGGAACAAGTTTATATCTAAATAAGTGAACATTTTTTTTTAAAGTCTTGAGAGTTCTATTCATTTTATTATTTAAAAAAAAGTGTCATTAATAATTATGGGTACTTCACACCTCTCAGATTGGCTAAGATAGACAGGAAAAGATAATGATAAATATTGGAGGGCATATGAGAAAACTGGGAACACTAAAGCAATGTTGGTTGAGTTGTGAAATGATCCAATATTCTGAAGAGCAATTTGGAATTTTGCCCAAAGGAATATCGAACTGTGAATATTCTTTGATCCAGTAGTGTCTCTACTGAGTCTGTTTTTCCAAAAAGATCATAAAAAAGGGAAAAGACCTACATGCGCAAAAATGTTTGTAGCATCCCTTTTTGTAATGGCAAGGAACTGGAAACTGGGGGAATGATCATCAGTTGGGGAATGGCTGATTATATTATGAATATGAATGTTATGGAACATTATTGATCACTCAGCAGGATGATTTCACAAAGATGTGAAGAGACTTACATGAACTGATGCTAAGTGAAGTAAAACCAAGAGAAAATTGTACATAGCAACAAGAAGATCATGTGAGGATCAACTGTGATGGACTTGACTCTAGGATTTTTTCAACAATAAGGTGATATAGGTCAGTTCCAATAGACTTGTCATGTAGATAGCCATCTACATCCAGAGAAAGTACTGTTGGGGATTGAATGTGTATCACAACATAGTATTTTTTTTTTCTTTCTCATTTTTCCTCTTTTGATCTGATTTTTCTTATGTAGCATGATACATATGAAAATATGTTTAAAAGAATTCTCATGTTTAACCTATATTGGATTACTTGCTGTCTATGGGAAGGGATTGGGAAGGGAGGGAGAAAAATTTTGGAGCACACGATTTTGCAAGGGTAAATGCTAAAAACTATCTTTGCATGTATTTTGAAAAACAAAGAGCTATTATTATTTTTAAATAGTAATCATGTTCCTGAAAAGGAAATTAGAATGGATTGTTTTCCTTTGCTTTTAATATTTTCTTTCATGACCTCACTATGGTAGAAATAGTTCAGGCAGGACTACAGCTCTAATGTGACTGACATTACATGAATAGAAATGATGTGTGCAATCCATCTTTCAAGCTGGAAAATCCCATCAACTCTGCCTCTACCCTTATTAACTCTTGATAGTTTCAGTTGTAAAAGTTAAATAGATTAGAAGATTAATTCCCATTTCTTAAGAATTCTTAAGAGGTAATTTCCTACCTCTTAATCAAAATTGAGATTAGAAGCTAGACAAGATAGTCTTTTTGTTTGTTTATGCATTGTCTTTGTTTTGGTGAACAGGTATTAGAGGACCAGAGCAGTCACATGCTTTTCAAACCTAAGGGCCCAGACAAATAATCTTGTTGTATGATAACTTTTTATCTATTCCCTGCTGCCATCTAAAGTCAGGAACTTCTTGAGAGTTTATGATGTCTTTTGGGAGGAAACTGAAACCTTCTGAAATCAGTCTTGATTCAGGTCTTATTGAATCAAATTCGAGGCAGAAGGAATGTCAGTAGCTACCAGAATTCATTAATACTTTTCAGTGTCACTGTCAAGAAAAAAAAAAAAAAAAAACAAACTTCTCAGAAGAATACTATTCCTATGGAATATTTGTAGAAGGAGAAATTTGCTCTTGGAATAGACCATTTGCTGAGTTCTAAGTGAATGAAAAACCTTATTCATTTCCTCAATATTTGTGTTATTTCTGAAAGCTAGTGTAACTAACAGAATAACCAGAATACTTAAATAGACTTTGAGGTGGATAAATGAAAAGCTTTGAAAAAAGATAGTGATGACCTCACCTGCAAGAGGCAGATCACATTCCAAAAGAGTTTATGAAAGTGAGAGCATTAATTTTCTTCTGCACTCAAGGAGCAAGATCTGGTATTTACTTAAAGGATTCCAAAAGCTAGGATGTCTCCAAGTAATTACCTACATTAGGCAATTTTGTGCAATTACAGCTAAAAACAAAACAAAACCAAAAAAAGCTTCTACAAATAGGTCCATATCATGGCACATAAGTGTTCTCATCAGTTTTCCAAATTATATTTGGGTAGATTATGAAACTCCTCATGTCCTTTACCTAGTAATCACAGAATTACTTCAGTAAGAGTTTTAAAACTCAGATAGGATTTGAAGAGCAATCCTTGTAGTTTATTTCATTTTACTTAATAATATTGGCAGCTAGAGAAAACACAATAATTTTTCTTCTAATAATATTTCCAACCTAATAATATAACTTAGATGGTGAATGGGGGATATGGGAGAGCTGATGAATGAGACAGGGGCAGAGAGTTGGAATACAGAAGAGAAAGAGAGACAGGGGGGAGGGGGAAAGACCAAGGCACACACACACACACACACACACACACACACACACACACTCACACACACAGTCATGCACAGAGTACAGAGACAGAGACAGAGACAAATGGAGAGATAGAGAGACAGACAGATTTAGAGACACAAAGAGATATTTACATAGAGACAGAGATAAAGAGACAGAAGCAGAAGCAGAGAGAGCGTCAGAGACACACCCAGGCAGAGAAACAGCTGAGGATGGGGCAGAGAATGGGATAGGGACCCACAGAGACAGAACACAGCAAAGTGCTTGTTGATGATATAAAAATGATAACAATAGAAACAAAACATTATTTTATCTCATCTTCTGGGTAAATTTGATTTGATAGAAAATCAGGAAGTAGAAAATAACCAGGTATTATTTTGATGGCCACTTTTCTAAGCATAGATATCTTGCTTATGTGGTTATGTCCATCTTGTACCTAGAATTTGGAATATCAAAAAATAGCTCAGATAGGTATCAAATCCCTGAGGTATATCATATGGGATGATTGTATCATGATTTTGGAAATCATATAAAATAATATATTAATTTCTATTTTGTGTACCGAAAATACTTTATGGTGCTCTGATGGATCTGTGATGTCATCAAAGTGGATGCTGTGTCAATGATGAAGAACACAGCCCATTTATAATTACTAGTCAATGTGTTTCCTGTCCATGACCTTCTAAAAACAACCTTTAATCCTCCTCATTATACTAGAATCACAATGACTATGTAGAATATCTATTGGTTATCTCTTGATCTCATACATAAATTCCCTGTAAATTCCTCTCTATGCAATTATGCCTCTATAATGAATTTTCATAATAATTTTCTTACTCCTACTATTAGCTTATATTCCTTTAACATTTTTATATTTACCAAATGCTTTTTTTTTTTTTTCCACAATAACCCTGCATAAGTGAGGTGGTGAAAGGAGTGATTAATTCTATTATCTCCATTTTAAAAATAAACAAAAGAGCCACAGGGAAGTTTACTGACTTTCTCATTATAAAAAATTATGAAGTCAACATCAAGGCGTAAACTAGTGTTACTTGAAATCTAATATTCTACATCCTATATTATATACTTAAAAGCTTTGGCATATTATTTTTGTCATATATCTCTAAGATAAGCTTGCATTGAGTGACAACTGGGACAAATGAAAATAAAATGTTAAAAGAAGCCAACTTAAAATTTTGTTCATTAGTCAAATTAATTATATATGAATGTGTATGTGTAGATATGTATGTGTGCATGTGTGTATATGTGTGTGCATGCACACACAGATCAGTAATACACATTTTTTTAAATTTATCAGCTAAATGTGAGTTATTTTACCTTCTATATATTTGTCATTATTTTTCTTCAGATCTCATCTGCATCTGGTGAGCCACATGGGTGGAGATGAACTCTCATGTATAACTAGAGTTATTAATGCCTATGAATAAATATGGCAATAAAGAGTCATGCCATTAAGATTCTAGATCCTCTAAAATTATATTATAAAGCAGCAGTTACCAAAACCATTTTATTAAATGATTAATTAATTTTATTTAATTAAATTGGCTAAAAAATAGACTAGTTGATCAGTGAAATAGGTTAGGTTCAAAGGACAAAACAGTCAATAACTTTAATAATCTAGGGTTGGACAAACCCAAAGACCCCAGCTTTGGGGATAAGAACTCAGTGTTTGACAAAAATTTCTGGGAAAATTGGAAATTAGTATGGCAGAAAGTAGGCATTGATCCATACTTAATACTGTACACCAAGATAAGGTCAAAATGGGTTCATGATCTAGGCATAAAGAATGAGATTATAAATAAATTAGAGGAACAGAGAATAGTCTACCTATCAGACCTGTGGAGGAGGAAGGAATTTATTACCAGAGGAGAACTAGAGATCATCAGTGGTCACAAAATAGAAAATTTTGAAGAAAATTTTGATTACATCAAATTGAAGAGTTTTTGTACAAACAAAACTAATGCAGATAAGATTAGAAGGGAAGCAATAAACTGGGAAAACATTTTTACAGTCAAAGGTTCTGATAAAGGCCTCATTTCCAAAATATATAGAGAATTGACTCTAACTTATAAGAAATCAAGCCATTCTCCAATTGATAAATGGCCAAAGAATATGAACAGACAATTCTCAGATGAAGAAATTGAAACTATTTCTAGCCATATGAAAAGATGCTCCAAATCATTATTAATCAGATAAATGCAAATTAAGACAACTCTGAGATACTACTACACACCTGTCAGGTTGGCTAGGATGACAGGGAAAGAAAACAGGGACACTGATACATTGTTGATAGAATTGTGAATACATCCAGCCATTCTGGAAAGGAACTATGCTCAAAAAGTTATCAAACTGTGCATACTCTTTTGACCCAGCAGTGTTATTACTGGGCTTATATCCCAAAGAGATCTTAAAGAAGGGAAAGGGACTTGTATACAAGAATGTTTGTGGCAGCCCTCTTTGTGGTGGCCAGAAACTGGAAACTGAGTGAATGCCCATCAATTGGAGAATGGCTGAATAAACTGTGGTATATGAATATTATGGAATATTATTGTTCTGTAAGAAATGACCAGCAGGATGATTTCAGAAAGGCCTGGAGAGATTTACATAAACTGATGCTGAGTGAAATGAGCAGGACCAGGAGATGTTTATGTACTTCAACAACAATACTATATGATGATCAATTCTGATGGACGTGGCCGTCTCCAACAATTAAATGAACCAAATCAGTTCCAATAGAGCAGGAATGAACTGAACCAGTACGCCCAGCGAAAGAACTCTGGGAGATGACTATGAACCACTGCATAGAATTTCCAATCCCTCTATTTTTGTCCACCTGCATTTTTTATTTCCTTCACAAGCTAATTTCAAGGTCTGATTCTTTTTGTACAGCAAAATGACTGTTTGGACATCTATACATATATTGTATTTAATTTATACTTTAACATATGTAGCATATATTGGTCAACCTGCCATCTGGGGGAGGGGGTGCAGGGAAGGAGGGGGAAATATTGGAACAAAAGGCTTGGCAATTGTCAGTGCTGTAAAATTACCCATGCAAATATCTTGTAAATAAAAAACTATAATTAAAATATATATATATATATATATATATATAGATCCTGATTCGGCCTTAGCTTCAATCTGCAATAGCTTTTAAGAATGTGAGACAATTTGAGGAGGGAGGATTCTGAGGAATGGCAGAGTAGGTTTCAAACTCTCCAAATTTCAAACTTTCCAGTTTTCCCCCACAAATGGATTTGTGCCTCAAAACACACATAGACTTGTTAAAAACAAAGAAGACTTGGGTCAGAATAAGAGTACTCAGGGGATCAATAAAGACAGAAGAAAGACCTCAGGCTGGCAATTAGACAAATTTAAATGCAAACACCTTCAGACTAGTTCCACAGAAACAGGCAATGGGAGTCCTGGGGCTAGCTGAATTTGGCTGGATCCTCATTTATAGCCACAGGAACTTTCCTCCACCTGGATAGCAGGGAGTTGGAAGTTTCAGGGAAGACTGAAGGAACTTCTGCTGATTAGGAGCACCAGACCCAGATCTGGTGCAGAAACTCCGACCTGGGTGAGAAGGAACCAACACATCTGGTGAGTGCAGAGTACAGTGAGGACAGGGACACTGATAGCTGAAGATACTTGCAGGAAAATAGAATTTTTAGTTTGTGGTTCCAGTTCCAGGGCAGGGAGCAATCTAAGAAAATCATCCTGGAGTGATAGAACATTGGGGAAAGAAGAAATAGAAAAAATCTGGCAATCATCACCTTAAAGAGACAAGCACATAGGAATGTTACCAAATTTTGAAACCCCCGGATTAAAGAGAAAATTTTACAGGAAACAAATAAAACCAATTCAAATATGCTGGAGCTATAATTAGAATGATAAAGGGCTTATCAGCAGTCACAGTAAAAGATCATAGGTCCTGGAATCATATATATTGATAATTGAAAAAGCTAAGGTTATGGCCAAAAATAACATATCCAGCAAAATTATCCATAATAGTGAATTAAAAAAAGAACATTTAACAAACTTGCTAATTTTCAGGACTTCATCTCAAACCCAAATTTAATAGAAAATTTAACATATAAGAGCCAATATCAAAGATTAATTTCAAGGAAATAAACATGGACAAATTGTAAATTTTTTTTTACATAGAAATGTACAACATATGTTTAAGATATTTGGTAGCTCAAAATAAAAGTTGGGGCAGAGTTGAATATGATCTCACTCTAAAAAGCAAAACTAAGAAAAGGTAAAAATAGCAATTTTTATATTACAAATGAGGTGCAGAGAAAGAATGGACACAGGGATATTAAGTGAGGAGAGCTCATAGTTCTAAAAAATTATTCACATACAGAATGGGTTAAATAGGCAATACTACATATATACCATGAAGAGTACCCACTAAAATCTATAAAGAAATAAGAGTGTGTGTGTGTGTGTGTGTGTGTGTGTGTGTGTGTGTGTGTGTGTGTGTGTGGAGGGGGGATAGAGAAGAAATAGGATAAGGTGGAATATAGAGGGAAGTATAGATTTATGACAGTGAGACAAGGTATGTAAATTAATGGGCAAGGAATAAAAGATAAGGTGAAGTACAGAAGGGTGTGTAGAGCAATGTTAGTGAGACAAGATGTGTAGATTAATGGGAATGGGATAAAGAGGAAAGGAAAGGTGAGGGAAGAAAATAAGGGAGGGATTCATGGGTGGCAGAAGGTTAAGTAATAGAAAGGCAAGTTAAGGAGCAGAATTGTTGGAAGTGGATGAATTATCATGGATAGGAAAAATGAGATATATGGAAACATTACAGCAAGAATTATGAGTGGAATTATTAGAAAAAAATTAAGGTTGCTTTTCACTGATCTCAGAAAAAAGTCAAAGATTCAATCAAGAGAGAAATCTATATTATATGTTAGCTATATTAATATTTTTAGAAGTATGTTTACATATTAAATGCAAATATTCATGTATGTGTGTATATGTGAGTATGTATGCATGTATGTCTGTATACATAGATACATGTATATGTGTATGGATCTGGAAGTGGGTGTGAATGTGTGAATGTGTATATGTATATGTATAAATATATATATGTAAGTATATCTGTGCTTAACTGTAGCCAACTTGATGGAGGTGAGTGGATGAATTAGGGGGAAAACAAAGTAAAAAGTACACAGTAGAGAAAAAAAAGAATAATCTATAAGAAAGCAAAGATGGATACTCATTAATATAATGTCTTCTATTATTGTATAGGTTTTCTTGAAATGGAAATTTATTGTTATATATTTTTAATATTTCCTGTTGTTCTGGGAGGCACAACAATATTTTGTTTCTTATTTACCTTTTCTGTCTTTCTTTTTTCTATTCTGATTTTTTTTTATTTTGTATTTAGTTCAATTAAAAAAATAAACAAACAAACAATGTTATCTGGAAAGCAATTTGGAACTATGCCCAAAGGGTTCTCAAACTGTGCCTACTCTTTGATCCAGCAGTGTTGATATTAGGTCTATACCCAAAGAGATCATAAAAAAGGGAAAAGGATCTACATGTGCAAAAATGTTTTGTAGCAGCTCTTTTTGTGGTGGTAAGGAATTGTAAACTGAGTGGATGGCCATCAGTTGAAGAATGACTGAATAAGTTGTGGTATATGAATGTATGGAATATTTTTGTTCTATGAGAAACGATTAGGAGGATGATTTCAGAAAGGCCTGGAGAGAACATGAACTGATGCTACATGAAGTGAGTAGAACCAAGAGAAAGAACATTGTACACAGCAACAAAAAGATTATGTGAAGATCAACTCTGAGGGACATAACTTTTCAACGCTGCAGGTCAATTCCAATAGCCCTGTGATGGAGATAGTTATCTGCATCCAGAGGGAGAACTATGGGAATTGAATGTGTTTTACAACATAGTATTTTCACCTTTTTTGTTATTGTTGACTTAACCTTTTTCTTTCTCATCTTTTTTCCTTTTTGATCTGTTTTGTACTGTGCAGCATGATGAATGTGGAAATACATATAGAAGAATTGCACATATTTAATATATATTGGATTACTTGCTGTCTAGGAAAAGGGATGAGGGAGAAGAGAGGAAACATGGAACACAAGGTTTTGCAAGGCTAAATGTTAAAAATTATGTTTGCATATATTTTGAAAATAAAAAGCTAATATCAAAAAAAAATGTGAGATAATTTGAGAATAAGAAAACTTCAGGCATTCTGTGGTTCTTGGAAGGTAAAATTTTCAGTTAATTTAGGGATCCATAGTAAATTTGCTTTCTTTTTTTAGATATAAACTCTTAAATTTTTTTTTTTCAATCCTGTCTCTATGTTGAGAAATCAAGATGCCAAAATTCTTGTTATGAGGAGTAGTCACTTTCTCTGTTGCTGATCAAGTTTGTAGATGATGGAAGTGTTTTTATGAAAAAGACTTAAACTCAATTGATAAATGGTCAAAGGATATGAACAGACATTTTTCAGATGGTGAAATTAAAGCCATCTATACTTATATGAAAAATACTCTAATTCACTCCTGACTAGAGATATGTAAATTAAAACAACTCTGAGGTACTACCTCACACCTTTCAGATTGCATAAAATTAGGAAAAAGATAATGACAAATGTTGAAGGGGAAGTGGGAAAACTGGAACACTAATATATTTTTGGTGGAGTTGGGAATGATCCAACCATTCTAGAGAGCAATTTGGAACTATGCCCAAAGGGCTGTAAAATTATGCATACCCTTTGACCCAGCAGTGCCTGGATCTGTATGACTCACATGCACAAAAATATTTGTAGCAGCTCTTTTTGTAGCAAAGAATTGGAAAATGTTTGGATGCCCATCATTTGGGGAATGACTGAATAAGCTGTGGAACATGAATATAATGGAACATTGTTTTTCTCTAAAAAATGATTAATGGACTGATATTAGAAAGACCTGGTTCATGATTTACATGAACAGATGCTGAAACATCAGAAACAAGGAGAACCAAGAATATATAGCATATAGTAATAGCAAGATTGTGATGTGATCAACTATGAAAGACTTGGTTCTTCTTAGTGATTTGGTGATTCAAGATAATCCCAATAAACTGTGGTTAGAAAATGTCATCTACATCCAGAAAGAGAACTATGGATATTGAATATAGATCAACATGTACTTCATTTACTTCTATTCTAATATTTCTCTCTAAGCATGATTCATAAAAAATGTGTATTTAAAAAGTTAATATATATATATATCCAGAAAAATATAAATAAAAAAGTTTTTTAAAAGAGACTTAATATATTTAATCAAGATTTCAAAGGATTTTTTCAGCACCGAAATAAGTGGCTAAAACTTGTATTCTGAAACCAACCAGGGATAAATGTAAAATTCTGCATTTTGTTTTGAAAATCAGTCACTAGAATCCAAAAGGCAAGAGATTCGACTTAATAAAGTTTTTGTAGGTAGGTAGAAGATTTGCATTTGTATCTTTCTTTGAATCCTAGCTAGATGTGTGAGCCTGGTATAACAGTCATTAGATGTTCTTAGGACTGAATTTTCTTTCTCTTTTATTCTCTTTCAACACTGAATGATGTCATGAAAGAAAACAATTGGGCCAAGCTTAATCTGATGCTCAAATTAACCTGGATGATTAAAATAAAACAAATCCAGGTAAAATCATATTTTTTAGTCTAGGAGAGGCAAAGTTATAGAGTGCTAGAAGACTGGACTTGGAATGCATGATACCTGAATTTTACTTTTGCCTCAGATATGTTTCATTTTATTAGCTAATACATTATTTTGACTGCTATGATCCACACCAAGGCTCAAAATGCTATTAATATAATTATTTTACTTGTAGAAGGGTGGCTAAATAATATATCAAGTCAGTATCATTGGTAGGGTTCATCTTAATTTTATTAATATGTATTATTATTAGAAATAAGCAGAGGAGATCCCGATAAGTTCTATGCTCAGAGGTTATGATCCTTATATAACCTGCTTCACAGTTTTTGCCCTGATCACTTGTATATAGTTTGAATATATGATCATTATCTGAGTTTATTAAAAACAAAACAAAAAAAAAAAACTGTAGCTTTTTTTTTCTTTCTCAATCACAACTTGGTTCATCATTATTCTTACATCTTTGTTGGGTTATTTGTGGGGAGCTGAGGTATACTGTTTCTTCCTACTCTTTCATCTTGGCTCTTTGTTCCATACTTAAACTTTAGAAAAAAATTGCTTTGTTTGATTTGGTGGAAGAAAGATTGGAATGGGGAGATATTGGAAGCAGAGAAATGAAACAAGTTAATTTACATAATCCAACAAATATTTATTGAATACTTATTTTTTATATTTTATACAAGTAAAGTGGACACAAGAATAAGAATGAAATGTGCTCTTTCCACAAGGGGCTTATAATTTTTGAATGTATCTCTATGCATATAGATAATATAAAGTCATAGAAAGTTATATCAAATGAAGGAGAGGACCAATCTAACATAATAATTGTCTTCAATATTTAAATGACTCTCTGATGGAAAAGAGATAAGAATAATACTTTATAATAACTAATAACTCACATTTATAGTGTTTTATACATACAAAACATTTATCTATTGATCCTAAAAACAATACTGTGAGGCAGAAAAAATGACAAATTGTGGAAATAGGTAAATAATAAAACTTGAAAGACAGTAAGTGATAAGTGAAGAGTAAAACAGATGTCACATTTGACTTTGAAGGAAATAGTGAGTCACTAGAGTTTATTGAGGGGGAGAGCTGATGACATAATCAGACCTATGCTTTTAGCTGATCTCTTTGAAAGCTGATGGAGGGGAAAGCCTTGTGACCAGGAAGATAACAAGTTAATGCTATAGAAATGCCAAGGTATGCGGACAGTTTAATTATGTGGGGTGAATGTGAGTGAAGAGTTGAGACTGATATTAATGTCATAAGGCTGATTAAGAAGATGAGGTTAAAGATAAGGTTGAAATGGGTTCAGGATTTAGTCATAAAAAGTGACCTGGTCCCCACAACACAAAGCTCCCATAGAAGAAATTAGAAAAAGATCTTAAAAGAGAGCTGGAAGAAGAATGGGGAAAGGAAGAAAAATCTTACAAGAGGGTCTGGATAAGTCATATAACTCATCAAAAAATAGAAAGGAAAAAGAAAAAAAAAACTTCCTGAAAAACAGAATTTGTGAATTGGAAAAGGTAAAGAACTTCCAGAAAAAGATAATTTGTGAATTGAAAAAAGAAAATAACTACTTAAAAGAATACTGGTTGAAATGGGGAAAAAATCATAGAACAAAACAACTCATTAAAAAATTAATTGAACAAATACAAAAAAAGAAAGTTAAAAAGTAAAAAAAAATATAATTCATTAAAAATCAGAACTGAACAAATGGAAATGAATGAATTGAGACATCAAGAATGAGGGAAGTAAAACCAAAAAAATGAAAAAAAATAGAAAAAAGTGTTAAATACCTACTTGGAAAAAACAACAGACCTAGAAAACAGATCTGAGAGAGATAATCTAAGGATTATTGGACTCCCTGAAAATCATGATGAGAAAAAGAGCCTAGACATAGAATCAGAAGGTAAAATAGGCATTGAAAGAATTTCTGAAAGAGACCCCAAAATTAAAGCTCCAAGAAATAGTATGGCTAAATTCCAGAAGTATCTACCCAAGGGAAAAATATTACAAGCAGCCAGAAAAAACAATTCAAATACTGAGGAGCCGCAATAAGGATTACTAAGGATCTAGCAGCATCAACATTAAAGGAAGGGCCTGGAATCTGATATTTCAAAAGGCAAAGGAACTTGGAATGCAGCCAAGAATAACTTACCCAGATAAAATGAGCATTTTCTTTCAGGGAAGAAGATAGATATTCAAAGAAATAGGTGAATTCCATTTATTTCTGATGAAAAAAACAGAGCTAAACAAAATAATTGACCTCCAAATAGGGGACTCAAGAGAAGCATAAAAAGGTAAAAATAATTCTTGAGAACTGTATTTTTGGTATGGGTATACATAAAGAAAACATATATAATTTTATTTTACTGTTATAAAATTTAAAAAAAGGAACTAGAGGTGGAAAGGAGATTATACTAGAAAAAAAGGGAAAACTGGAGTAAAAAGAGGGAAATTACATCTCACAAAGAGGCAAAGGAAACCTATTATATCTGAGGGAAAGAATGGAGGGCGATGAACATTGTGTGAAATTTACTCTCATCAGATTTAGCTCAAAGAGAAAATATTAGACATATCTGGTTTACAGAGAAACTTTCCCCACCTCATTAAAAAGTGGGAGGGGAAAAGAAAAAAGGGTAGGCTTAATAGAAGGGAATACAGAAAGAGTAGAGGAAAGGTGTAAGAAAGGGTGAGGGAATTTAAGGGGGAGGGAGGGATTGTAAAGGAGGAGGGCTGGGTGAGTTAAGTGGTGCTCATAAGTTTAATACTGGGGAGGATATAAGGCAGAAAGGAAAGAGAAAATCATAATCGGGGGATAATAAGATGGCAGGGGATACAGAATGAGGACTTTTTTTTGTATTTATTTATTATTTTTTTTAATTTAATTTTAATTTTATTTTATAATTATAACTTTTTTTTTTGACAGTACATATGCATGGGTAATTTTTTACAACATTATCCCTTGCACTTCTATTCAGATTTTTTCCCTTCCTCCCCCAACCCCCTCCCCCAGATGGCAGGCAGTCTTATACATGTTAAATATATTACAGTATATTCTAGATACAATATATGTGTGTAGAACCGAATTTTTTGTTGCACAGGAAGAATTGGATTCAGAAGGTAAAAATAATAGTTTACACTCATTTCCCAGTGTTACTTTTCTGGATGTAGCTGATTCTGTCCATCATTAATCAATTGGAATTGGATTAGCTCTTCTCTATGTTGAAGATATCCACTTCCATCAGAATACATCCTCGTACAGTATCATTGTTGAATTGTATAATGATCTTCTGGTTCTGCTCGTTTCACTTAGCATCAGTTGATGTAAGTCTCTCCAAACCTCTCTGTATTTCTCCTGTTGGTTATTTCTTACAGAACAATAATATTCCATAACATTCATATACCATAATTTATCCAACCATTCTCCAATTGATGGACATCCATTCATCTTCCAGCTTCTAGCCACTATGAAAAGGGCTGCCACAAACATTTTGGCACATACAGGTGCCTTTCCCTTCTTTAGTATTTCCTTGGGATATAAGCCTAGTAGTAGTATGGCTGGGTCAAAGGGTATGCACATTTTGATAACTTTTTGGGCATAATTCCAGATTGCTCTCCAGAATGGTTGGATTCTTTCACAACTCCACCAACAGAATTAGGACTTTTAACCACAAATGTAAATGGAGTGAACTCTGCCATAAAGAGAAAGTGAATAGCAGACTGAATTAAAAGCCAGAATCTTACAATATGTTGTTTACAGGAAACACATTTAAAGCAGGGTGATACATACAGAGTAAGGGTAAAAGGCTGGAGCAGAATCTACTATGCCTCAAGTGAAGAAAAAAAAAGCAGGGTTAGCCATTGTGATTTCATATCAAGCAAAAGCAAAAATTGATCTTATTAGAAGAGATAAGGAAGGAAACTGTATCTTACTAAATAGTAGCATAGTCAATGAAGCAATATCAACACTAAACATATATGCCCCAAGTGGTACAGCATCTAAATTCCTAAAGGAGAAGTTAAGAGAGCTGCAATAAAAAATAGAAAGCAAAACTATAATAGTGGGACATCTCAACCTTGCACTCTCAGAACTAGATAACTCAAACCACAAAATAAGAAAGAAGTTAAAGAGATAAAGAAAACACTAGAAAATTTAGTTATGATAGATCTTTGGAGAAAACTGAATGGAACCTATACAAAATTGACTATATATTAGGACATAAAGCCCTCAAATTCAAATGCAAAAAGGCAGAAATGTTTAATGCATCATTATCGGATCACAATGCAATAAAAATTACATTCAACAAAAAAATCCAGGGGTAAATAGACAAAAAAGTAATTGGAAACTAAATAATCTCATCCTAAAAAATGACTGGGTGAAACAGACTATCTTAGACACAATTAGTAATTTCAGCCAAGAGAGTGATAATAATAGAGACATCATACCAAAATGTGGGGAATTCAGTCAAGGTGGTAAAAAGGGAAAATTTTATCTTTAGAGGCTTACTTGAATAAAATACAGAAAGAGAAAATCAATGAATTAGGCTTACAATTAAAAAAGCTAGAAAAAGAGCAAATTAAAAATCCCCAATCAAACACTAAACTTGAAATTCTAACCTATATACATAAAAATGTTTGTGGCAGCCCTTTTCATAGTGGCTAGAAAATGGAAATTGCAGGGATGCCCACTAGTTGGAGAATGGCTAAATACATTGTGGTATATGAATTTTATGCAATATTATTATTCTATAAGAAATGAACAGCAAGATGAATACAGAGAGGCTTGGAGAGACATACATGAACTGGTGCTAAATGAAATGAGCAGAACCAGAAGATCATTTCACACTTCAACAATATACTACATTATGATCAATTCTGATGGACATGGCTCTCTTCAACAATGAGAAGATTCAAATCAGTTCCAATTGATCTGTAATGAACAGAACCAGCTACTCCCAGAGAAAGAACACTGGGAAATAAGTATGGATGGCAACATAACATTTCCACTTTTTCTGTTATTTGCTTGCATTTTAGTTTTGTTTTCTTCTCAGGTTATTTTTACCTTCTTTCTAAATCCAATCTTTCTTGTGCAACAAGATAACTGTATAAATATGTATGCATATATTGTATTTAACATATATTTTAACATATTTAACATGTATGGGACCACCTTCCATCTAGGGAAAGGAGTGGAGGGAAGGAAGGGAAAAGTTGAAACAGAAGTTTTTGCAAGAGTCAATATTGAAAAATTACCCATGCATATGTTTTTATATAAAAATTATAATTTAAAAAAAACATCTTAGCACACTTTGGAGACTTGGATATTAATTATTAAGGACTTTGGTAATTAGCCCTTTTAAGATTGCAGGAGATCCCTCCAGAGACTTTGGCATAATCCCAGGTGCTCACTTTTCTGAAATACCTTACTAAGTTTTATGTTACTGCTCTGTAAATAAGTAAAAAATAAAGATTAATTCTTATGAAAGTTTTTTATGGTAAATTGCATGATTATTAGCTTCATTGTTCTAGGGCAATTAATAAAAGCTAGTTGATAGTAATTCAGAATGAAGAATAAAGTAAAAAAACGCACCCAAAACAACAGGTACGTGGTTTACACTCTTTAGATATTGCCCTCCCACTAGCAACAGCCACCAATGGGGAGATCCTGGCACCAGCTACCCAACCCCCAGGTTACAGGCAGTGCACTACCAGAAAACCCAATCATTGTTCCTAAGGCAGTCCCAGCTTTTGGCAGCACCTGCTGCTTGGCACTCTTTGAGTGTTCTTGGCAGTTCCTAGAGTGACAGTACAAGGTGAGGGAACCAACCTGTCCTGGAAAGCCCAATCTTCTCCATTCTGGTTACAAAATGTATTAGCTGTTAATCTTAGGCAAGTAGTCTTATCTCTGTTTGCTTTAGTTTCCTGATCTGTGAAGAGAAAAATAATAATGGTACTCACCTCCTAGCATTATTGTTGTGAGATCAAAATAATGTAATGTTTATAAAGTGCTTAACACAGTGACTGAAATATTCTAAGGACTACATTATTACTTCTCTAATTGAATGTAATTATGATTTTAAAATGCCAAAAATAAAAATAAATGATTTAAGTGATATGTTTTGGAAATGCAATTGATATCATTTGAAATTTGTTATTTGTATTATTGTATTTCTAAATTCTCTTAATATTTTATTTGAGAGGACATTGTAACAGAACACTGTTAGGCAAAACATCTTTTTTAATCTGGATGGTCTTACATATGTATTAAGGTTTTAAAAGGATGTAATAGAAGTAGATGTTTGAAAACTTTTAAATTTGTAATGATGTATATTTTGTTTTAAAGCAGAAAATAATATATAATAGCAAATTTTCATTTGAAAATCTTGGCTAAAAATAGCCAATACATTAAGTATTAGATTCCGAAGGTATAAGTAACCTAGGTAGATAGACAGTAGTGCTAATATTTTACATTCAATTCCCAGTATTACTTCTCTGGGTATAGTTGTTTCTGTCCATCATTGATCAGCTGGACGTGAGTTGGATCTTCTTTATGTTGAAGATATCCACTTTCATCAGAATACATCTTCATACAGTATTGTTGTTGAAGTGTATAGTGATGTTCTGGTTCTGCTCATTTCACTCAGCATCAGTTCATGCAAGTCTCTCCAAGCCTTCATCCTGCTGGTCATTTCTTACAGAGCAATAATATTCCATAGCCTTCAAATACCATAATTTACCCAACCATTCTCCAATTGATGGACATCCATTCATCTTCCAGTTTCTAGCCACTACGAAAAGAGCTGCTACAAACATTTTGGCATAACAGGTCCCTTTCCCCTCTTTAGTATTTCTTTGGGATATAAGCCCAGTAGTAGCACTGCTGGATCAAAGGGTATGCACAGTTTGATAACTTAAAAAGCATGATTATTTAAATCTATGAGCAAGCATTATTTGTAACTGGGATAAGATAAGAATTTTCCTCATAAGATCAAGTCTGAAACAAGGATGCCTACTGTCACTAATATTATTCAACATAGTATTGAAAATCCTAGCAATAAGGAAATTACCAAAATTATCTGGTACTGGCTAAGATTTAAAAGTGACCCATAAGTTGTTTCTTTTTGTTTGTTTGTTTGTTTTAACAAAAACAAACAAACAAACAAACAAACAAAAAAACATTTCTTATATCAGATACAGGATTTAGATAAGGATAAAAACAGCAAAATAGAATATAAACTGAAATTCTCTGGAGTTTCAAAATTGGCTAGATTTGGAATCAGAGAAGCAGAACCCCTTTTAAGGTTTGTCCTGAAAATAAAGTATATTGTCCAAGAAAAGATATTTAGCAACCAGATAACTGCATAAAACATCTGGGACTATCCTTTCTGCATGCTCTGTTCCCCTATCCAACTGTTCCTCTTTGCTCTGTTAGGTTCCAACCTACCAGGCTAGGATTCTCTTTCTTATTATGTTCTGGCTTTGCCCCTTTTCTCCCCTATCCTTTTCACCCTCCTGGACTAAGAGAGTGTCTCTCTTAGATGGGACTTGATGTTAATGTTTATGTTTTCTTGGTTACCTTAATAAAGAGAGTAAATCTATCTTTTCAGAACAAGTGCATTATGAATATATTCTAAATAGTTTGATATTAACCTGATTTAATGTAATTATGTCTTATGTAGGGATTGTATGAATAACTTTATAGTGTTGATTGAACTTAGCTGTGCATGACTGGGAAAATGGGCCACTTCTATATTCTGTTTAAAGACCTATATTATGCTGACCAGAAATTCAATACAAAGTTTGATGCAAAAAGTTTTCTCATAACTGTACATCTGAAGCAAATCCTATGTCTTATGTGAAAACTGGCAATTAATCATTCTTTATAATGCCCCTACCAGGTGTTTCTGATTATATCCACAGCTGCCAAACTTGTGAGTGTGTAGTTATATACCCAACCATCAAGGCCCTGATTGAAGCAAGTTTGGGTATTTTCTCCCTTTGTATTCTGCCCACTTCTTTTTCCCCTATTTTCTGCTAGCAAGTAGACAATAGTTAGCAATGATACCTGGGACCCACATCCCTGGTAGGTCTCCTAGTAGGACTAACCTCCTGGGCAATATCTTATTCTGGTCTAACTGGCCTCTCATTGTATCTTGTCTTATAGCTGCCCATTTATTGGCATATAGGCAAAATTTTTTTCAGACCCCCTGCCTTTCTCCAAAAAGTAAATATGTTATTTGTAGAAACCCTGTTTCCCAGAGCCAAGGCCAAATAATCAGGCTGTGCCCTGAGTTTGGCACAATCACAATTCTTTGTATTCTGAATGATCTCACTTTCTGGCAAAGTGTATTGCTTTGACTAGCAACAGGTGTTCACTAAGGGATTTTTGATTTTCACATTAATCAATAATGGGTTAGATTTGTTAGAATTCCCCTTATTTCCTAAGGATCTTAAAGTCTCCTATCACATCTCTTGACAATCTCACAATCCATGCTTCTTGTAATAGATGTCAGTCCTGTAGCCTCCATGCTAGCTCCGCTTTTGTACTCCCACTGAATGATTTAAGACGATCAGCTTGGTGACTGTTCCCATAGGACCCAGGAATGCCTGCCTGGTTCATGTATTAGCCTTCTGGGGGTATGTTACTCAAGATCTAAAAAAGATTGTGTTATGGTTAAACCCACTTGTTTTTGTTTGTTTGTTTTTTGTTTTAATGTATACAAGCCCTGACTTTGCCCCAGCATGTTAAGCCCTCCTTTTCAGGAGGAGAAGCTTCTGCTTGCAAACATTTGGCTTACTTTTAAATTAATTAAACATCTGTTTATTCCTGACTATCCATTCTAACCTGTTTTGTTATTCACAATTTCGAGGCTAGTTTTAGTCTGGTTGACAGGTGAAAGAATAAGGGGACAAAAGAATCAAGAGTAGATGATATAAAATTGAACAATTCATTAAAAGAGTCAAATAGGTAGGGGAGGAAACTATATTCTGTGTAGTAATGAAGGCTGGGAACGAACCCAAGAGTAGATGGGATTTGTGGTTTTGACATAGGAGTAGTAAAATATGGGAAAAATGGAATTATAAAATTATCAATAGATCAATAGAATTTCATAATTCATGAATATAAAAGTGTAACACTTATGGATGATGGTAAAATCAAGGGTATGACTATTTCTAGGTATAGTAGAGGAGAAGTTCACAGAAATTGAGTAAAATGAGAAACTGAAAAGTTAGGGTAGTTGAAAGGACACCAGTAAGCATCTGATATCCCCTCATGAGATCAGTAGAGTTCAGGAGAAAAAAAAAGACTATGATTCTAGCACTAAACTCATTAAGAAAGGCAATAAAATATTCTGGAAATTAGACAAATCTAGCTAGGATTTAGACTGCATAATACATTTGGGTTTGAACTTCCATGGAGGAGAAGTTGCTGGCTGATAATGGTAGATGGGGAGTGTATATATGGCAATTAGGAACAAATATTAATACAGATTTTCTGCTGTGTCTGGAGAATGGGTTATAAGACTAAAGGGGCTTCAGGAAGTAATGTAGGAAGGAGCCAAGTATTAGTGAGGTAGAAGGTGTAAAGAGAGGAAAAAAAGGGAAAAGTTTACATGAAAGGAAATTGGTATTCCAGAGAAAACAACACTGGAAGATGTAGGCCAGGTATAGAGTGGAACATTCTGGTACATATTGAAGGGATAGGAATAATAAAATCAGGGAATGGGGATAGTATAATTATACCCAGGGGTTCAGAATGACCAGAATAACTGTGAGAGGATAGAAGTATACTTACCAATGAGGAACAGACAGAGTAATATTTTTTGAAGAGAGGTACTGGTGACTAAATTATTCAAGGTCTTTGCTTGATTTCTGATTTTATGGCAGACTATGATGTTCTGTTTATGAAGACTCAATTGCAGCATGGTATTGGTATGTCTGAGAAGAGTCTAGTTAAGAGTCAGAAGTAATTCTTTAAAGGAGGGCTGAAAAGTCCTAGGGTAGGAGTTAGGGAAAGGAGGAGTATTTGGCCTTAGATGGTCCTACATAGCTTTAGAGAATTCAAAGCAAGATACAAAGGAAGGGAGGCCAGCAGCTAGGAGCATGGTTTAAGACTAAGTCTGGATATGCATGAGACAAAAAGTAATGCAAACCTGAGACAGACAGCCAGGAAGATCTTGGGTGTTTTGTATGGTTATATATTTTCTTTTTCAATATATCTATTTTACTTTATATGTTAGATCCACAGGTTTTTGGAAACGGACAACTTTAGAAATTAAAAGGGGTTGTAACAGAATACAGACCTTTGGGAGCATTACAATTCTAAAAGACATCACTGAGGGAAGGACAGAAGGGAAGAAGAAAGAAAGGAATAGAAAAAGAAAGAGAAGGTAGGCTGTATCACAATAAAGTCAATACATCTTTTCACATAACAATCATATCACATGGTCTAGAACAAAGGATTTTGTGATAAACACCAAGAACATTTAGATTCATTTAACTAAGGAAAAAACATATGTGTGTGTGTGTGTGTGTGTGTGTGTGTGTGTGTATATATATATATATATATATATATATATATATATATATATATATATGTCTTTATATTGATTCTCTGTAATGCTCAGTACTATAATTACCCCTTGGATGATTTCACCGCAGTTATTTTAGCAAAGTAATTTAGTATCAGTGAGTGTGGAGGCACAGTGAAGAAATCACATTAACATCCCAAAATAAAGAAATCAAATTAACCAGATTCACACTTGATGCACTAGTAGTATTTGTTTTGAACAGCTGCAGTGAAAAGGTCTCATATAGCCGTGATTTTCATTTCTATGAAAGAATGTTTGCATATGGTGGAGAAAAGAGACCCTTGCTGATTTTGATTCTATTATGTAGTCCCCAGCTCTTCAGGGAACTAAAATTGTAATGCAACTAGACTCATTTTTCCATTATAGTCTTTCCTTCCATCATTAACATATCTCTTGGGGTAAATTTTTTTTTAAAGTTTGTATTTTTACTGGATATAAACATACCCAAATGCCATCCTTGCTGATCAGTTCCTTAAATCTGCATTTACAGATCTCCCTTCTTGTCATTTCTTCCCAGAAGCTGAATCAGGGAGATTTAAAAATTTCAATTCTTTTAAAAAAATGATTTGCACCAGATGCTTTCTCTGCTGTGTTTTGTGTCTTATGTCTGGCAACTCTGTATGAAGTCATGTTAGCTGTGCTCACTTCCACTGCTCACCACAGGCAAACTATATAATCAACTCTCTAATTAATGGGGAGGCAGGGAAATCTGTAATGCTATTATTCTTGGAAAACTCAGACATACTGATGTGGAACATAATGAATTATGTGCACCTGAAATGCTGAATATTCTATCTTGCTAAGGAGGCCAATTGTTTCTCTTGAAGGATTTTGTCAACAACAGCATGGTTCTTTATAAGACCAAAATTACTTGCTGCTCATAAGAATTATAGTGTACCCTCTGAAGAAGTTCAATATATATTATTTTTCTTAATTGTTTGGGTTTGTTGTGAATAAGTCTCATTTTACTCACTCATGACAAAGACATTCTTAGCATAAATGTAGTTTTTATTTTCCCAGAAGGACTATTGTGGAAACAGCCTAAGACCATACAAGAATTACTACTTCTGGAATCAAAAAGACCTGCATCCACCTACCTTTAATGCTACATGATATTGAATAAGTCATTTAACTTCCCTGGTTCTTACTTTTTCAGATTAAAAAGAAAAGTATTTGACTAGATGGCCTTAGCTCCTGATCTATGATCACATGACCCAACTTTGATTTGGAATGACCAACACTACTACCCCCTTCCAACAACTATCCTAGATTCCAGTCTGGGATTGAATATCTCTGATATCTCAGATGTCCTTGAATAAATCTTTTGATGTTTTGAAGAATTAGGTAAGGGAAGAGAAATATTTAGAGATGGTTTCTATTGCAGAAAGAAGATAAAGTTGAGAATTGGAACTAGCTTACAATTGGGATAGGTCATTTTAGCTCTCTAATCTCACTTTATACATTAGTTAAATATTAAATTGGTCTAGGTGAATTCAAGGGTCTTTCCCAAATCACATGACCCACCTTTGATGATTCTAAGAGAACCCTTACTTATTTAAAAACACTTATTAAACTAGGACTTCTTAGTCCTTTTTGTATCATAAATCCATTTGGCCCAAGTATTCTTTATTAGAATATTACTTTGTTGATTATACCCATGAAATTTAACTAGAATTTTTTTTTATATGTATCAGCAAGTGATCCATCAACTCCCAATTAAGAATCCTCTATGTTAAACCAATAAAAACATTTTTGAAACCAAATCATTGAAGGCACTAATGTTATTCGTGGTAGAAGAATGAAAAAATGTGAGCTGGGCAATTGTACAGTTAGATCAGTTTATAACTACTTAAATGGGTGAACTTTAAGAATAATTACTAATCAATTAATGCCAATTTGGAAATATGCTTATATTGGGGTGCTAAGTAATTAAAGTTTCAATGTGTGCTATTTAGCATTTTTATCAATAAATTGGATAAAAACATAAATGTCATGTGATTCAGATTTTAAAATTGACCAAAGTCAGTTAATACATAGGAAGAGGGCATCAGGGTTAAAAGAAAAAATCAGAAGACTAGGACTTTGGGCCTAGTAAGGTATAGGGAAATTTAATAAACACAAATAGAAAGTTTTATGTGTAATTTAGGAGAATCAGCCTCATAGATAGCCATACATCTATCTGTCTGTCTGTCTATCTATCATACACACAAGTGAATATATTTGTATACATATTCATGAGTATATATGTGTGTGTATGTGTGTGTGTGTGTGTATGTGTGTGTGTGTGTGTGTGTGTGTGTTTGTGTGTATGTGTTGTTTCTCAGAAGCTGGCTAACACTAACTCTTCCCCTACAGAAATTGATGGGCATACTTTTAAAATCCCTGATTCTTATTTTCTTCATCTATGAAAGGAAGGAGTAAGATTAGGTGATCACAGTTACCTAGAT
The DNA here is from genome assembly GCF_048593235.1 of Sminthopsis crassicaudata. Taxonomy (NCBI): domain Eukaryota; kingdom Metazoa; phylum Chordata; class Mammalia; order Dasyuromorphia; family Dasyuridae; genus Sminthopsis; species Sminthopsis crassicaudata. The sequence continues at coordinate 108,952,621 of NC_133622.1, forward strand.
GGCCTTTTCCAGTTCTAACAACTTTTATTTCTTCTGTGAGACTTAGAATGTCAATGTGAGAAAATATTTTTGAGATTTCCTTAGTGAAGCCTCCTTATTTTAAAGGGACAGTTCCTTGAGTTCATGGGCATAAATACCCCACTCCTTTCCCATGATCCAGCAATAAGGCAATAATATAAATATAATATAATAATAGTATAATATAATATAATAATATAAATACATAATTTTATTGACTATGTGAAACATACAATACACATTCTATTTGCAACTATGGTTTATCTTAGTTAATGAAACCCACAAAGTAGCCTCCTATTTCCTGAAACTCAGAAAAAGGTGACTACCTGACTTTCTAAGTCATCAAGAAAGATAGAAATAACTAAATCTGTTATAACCCATGCTTACTCCATATGAGGGGAACAACAGGCATAAAAAATGTAGGGCATTACTATTTTCCTGGGAAATTCAACTACTGATTTTTAAAATTGTAGTTTCTTTTTCTAAATGTTTAGTTGGATCAAATATTTTTGCAGGAATTTGCTCATCCTGGAGAACTCCAGGGCAATTAATCACTGGAGTCATCTCACCTCAGCATTGGAATACTGCATAAATAAATCACCTTGGGAGATCATAGCAGATTTTTTTTAGTTTGTCTCAGAGAAGAGCAGCCCATCCAAATACTACCCTTTAAACACTGGCAAGCTAGTCTTCCTAACCATAAAGAATGCAATGAGGAGAGGGAGTTCCAGAGATAGGGAAAGAAGGCCTCATTGTAAAGGATTAGGGCTCCTGAGTTATTGTTATAGTAAGTTTTCCCTGGAAAGTCTTTAAAAGTGATAAGGAAGACTTTGAAGCAAAAGCTGTGATAGCTGATCTAGGCAGGCATACAAGGCAGAGTAATTATCTGTCTGTCTTGTCCATATAACAGCTGCCTTAGCGTTCCTGATGTGCTGGTTTCAATTTTACTGGAATGGTTTGTGGCCAGAGGTGGACTCAGAAAAAGGGAGAGAATGTGAGACTCCAAGAGAATGCTCAGATATTTTCAGGGTCATTTTAGCAATGAAGGAGAGAGGTTCACAGGGGGAATGTACCCATGCCCTAGAGTGGCTTCTCCATTCTAAGAATTTTACAGAAGGACTGTTGGTCTGGAGCCAAATCCAGATGTAAAAGGTTGATACAGACACGTAAGCTGAAGCGCAGGCTGATGAGAGTAGAAGTCATCAAAAGACTCAGCATCTACATCCTCTGGAAATCACTTTGTCTTGGTCTAGAAACCCTGCCATAGCCCCTCTAATTCCACTCTGCTCCTTGCCATGTTTCCAAACTGTTGAATCTCAAGTTGGACTGCTTCTCAGCTCAGCTCACTACATGCAGCATCCACATCTGCATCTGGTTGGAGTCAGCATTGATAAGCTGCTGGAGAACACAGAAGGGCTCCTCTAACTGGATTGCAATTGCCCTTGTTCCTCCATTCACTTAAGTTCGTCAGATTTCTCATTTTTCCTCCTTCACCCTCTAGCCATGAACCAGGCAAGTGGAATTGATATCAACACAACAGTAACATTGGTTAGGTTGGTGTTTGTATGTATAGTCATTTTATATATAATCATTTATATTTATTTTTATACACATGTTATATATAGTCTTATACACATACATGCATATATACATATATGTGCATATAGGTATACGTTTATGTACACACATATATGCATAGATATCTAAAATTGTATATATATATACATATACATATGCACAAATAGATGTAAATTTAAGTCAACTAAGTGATAAAGTATTTGCATTGACTGTTTTTTTTTTTTCATGCCCTATATCTGTTTTCAGAGAAACAACTATGCTTTCACACTCTGCCTTTTGTGACTAATGCCTTATACTTGCAAGTTGCTTGGTTTATAATTCTGGGAATATAATCAGAATAGAACTGTTCTCTGTGTGATAGTGAGCTCATGGGCATTGAACCTATGTTATAGCTTTGATCTTATTAAAATTATCTAACTTACTGAGAGTGGACACCCTGATGAAAATACCAGCACCCATCCTTTGGGTCTGCCAGAAGATGACACTATAGGAGTTTTCCATTTAGGAAATCTATTTAAATGAAGTTCTGGCTCATGAATAATCTTCCATTTTTACCTCTGAGCAATAAACAAAAATAAGCATGTACAATTTTAGGGAAATTGGGGTAGAAAAATTACATTAATGAAAAGAAACAGTTATAGGTCATTTTATTCATTTCAACCGGGGAATCTGAGTCTGAAATACTTTGATTAAAAAAAAAAAAATGAAAAAGGCTAAGATGACCCTGGGGGACAGGTGATAAGAACTGTGGACTAAACTTCTAGACTCTTAGAAAACTCAAACAAGCCATGTATCATTTTTAGTGTTGGTGTATGCATCTGAACAAGCTCAGTCCTTGAAAAACTTATCCTGTGATATATAAAAGTATGGTTAGATGAATGTGGTCAGGTTCTGAAGTGCTTGAAGGAATCCAGTTATTATAGTCTATGATTTGGCTCCTCTGTCTTTCCATACGCTGTTGAGTGCAGCTTTTTAGATCAGAGAAGTCAATATAAAGAGTAGGAGGCATGGTACAGAGGAAAGATCTTTATTTCTTCAGTTTAAAGCCCACGTTCATTTCCTGATTCTAGTGCTTGCTCCATGTGTGACCTTAGTCCTCAGTTTTCTTATCTATGAGTTTGTGGTATGTCTATCGTTTTTTGGGGGGGAAAGAGTTTCATGCTACACAGATGAGTCCTGTACTACTTGTGAGCCAAAGCACATAATGCATCTCAGAAGGGAACTGAGTGAAGATGACTTGTCCTTAAGCTTCACAGTTCCATTTTTATCCTTCAAGCTGATCTCCATGTTGGATCACAGGGGAAGATTTCCTAGCAATTAAATTAACTTCATGACAGATCCTGACTGACACACTGCATGGCTGTCAGTCTCCTTTCTCTTTGCTGCTTTTGTCTTTGAAGAGATTGGTGCGGGGGTGGGGGGTGGGGGTGGTGGGGAAGGGAGAGGTCAAAGTATTGAATGAGCAGATATAAACATTGTGGGATGTAATTATCCAGCACCTAGCACAGTTCCTGTTACATAGTAAGTACTTAATAATTGCTTATTCAATTGAACTGAAAATGGAAACTTTGTAGGAATTATCCTTACTGATGATTTTGATTATTCTTCTGTTGTAGGAAAGAGAAATCTCCTATTCTGATGATAGTAAGAAGTAACACTGAATTTCCTTGGATGGCCTAAGTTGATATTTGATATTTGGATGATATTTGATTCCTTGGATGGCCTAAGTTGATATTTTGTCCCATTCATCCATTAACTATAAATAGCATTTACTGGGGGACCAGAGAGGGGAAAACTTTATTAGATGACACAATTAGAAGCAGAAAATACATTGTTCAAAGTCGAATTATTGGCAATCTTTGTATGTATAGAGAAAAAGAGAAAAACATCCTTTGATACTTTACCTTGATATGGGGATAAGGCAAGAGGATAGTTTATAGTATAATTTGAGAGATCTTGAGCTAAGTCAGTCTGGGATCAAGATTTCCAGAAGTCTGAGGATAAGTTCAAAAAGTGATTAGCTGGGTATATAGGATCACAGGAGTTGTTAGAATTAATTGACCTTTGAAGACAGCCTAAAGATAGATTACAGCCAAGAAGCATTTTTTTTTTTCTGAGATAGCTGAGAACAGTCAGAGAAAGAACAGAAAAGTCCAGATGAAAAGTCATCTCCAGTAGGAGATGAGGAACACAGTAATTGCTTTCAAGTGTTTGATGAGGTTGTTGGTGAAAATATTTGACTGCTTAAAAGAGCAGAGTGCATAACTAAAGACAGTGAATAGAAGTTGAAGAGAGCAAGTTGAATTTTTGAGATGAAGTAAAAAAAAAACAACAACAACAAAAAACAAACTTGTTTTTAAAGAACAAGAATTATGCAAAAGTGGAATAAGAAACAGTGGATTCCATGGTCATATTTTAGAGATATAAAGAGGCTCTTTGTTCTGAAATGGCTGGACTAGAATGAAGAAGAAGCTTAGGGAACTCAGATGATCAAGGAGATTCTTTTCTATGTTTTTTTCTGAAAATTCTATAAAAATCAAAGGAGATAAAAAATTGGATAACAAAATAAAACCAAGGTGTTGTTATGTTATAGAGGCATCATGGAGATATTTTCCCTTGAACTTTGTAGTTCAATAAAACTGACAAAAGGAAATACATTTTAACCAATAGAGACATTATGTCATGAAAGAAAACCCTACTCAATTAGTGATTGCCTCAGAAAATTGCAAATATCACAATTGAAATAGGGAACTTAAAAGAAAAAGAACATTAAGAACAAAAAAGAACAAAAGCTTTGATACAGATTAGGGCCCTTTGAAATCAGTGCATGACAGGGAATTAATGTCATAATCTATAGTTAGAAATCTAGGAAGATTTCTAAGGACACAGTGATTGGTAAAAGTGAAGAGGTGTGGAGACATGATTTCATTAGAAAATGTACTTCTTTCAGTAGGGCCGATTTAAATACCTCCTTAAACTCATTCTGTGCAATTATCAATTAATTTTCCATGAATGAATTAATTTTCTATTAATTTCCTGTTAGGTTCTTATTAAGTGCTAATGAGATAATGAGATATTAGGTTCTTACTAAGTGCTAAGTCGGTACTTAACAATTCTCTAGTTTCCCACATCAGTGTATGAATGTTTCTTAGATTTTCTCCTTTGTTTTGAGGTCTTTTTCTTTTTCTGTCTCTCTCCAATGGACAAGGCGAATACAACTTGTTGGCACCCATTTGATTCCTCCCAATGAACTTGCTCCTAAGCATGCAAGCTCCTCCCCAGGAATTCAAAGGGGTTGAACTCCTAGTAAAGACCAGAACTAGAGAATTGTTAAGTACCGACTTAGCGCTTAGTAAGAGCCTAATATCTCATTATCTCATTAGCACTTAGTAAGAACCTAACAATTTCCTATTAACCTTTCTTGAAATATTCACTCTCTTCCTTTATAGCAATATTCTTATTCTAGCATTTTATGTATATTTCTTATAACATGAAAGTCAAATTTCTTTGTTGACCAAAAATGGATTTGAAGTCTCTGATACATTACTGTTTATAAAACCTGCATAAACCTCTATGCCTTTACATTGCCTTATAAATAATAAGCAATTTTGTCTTTTCTAATCTTATTGATGTTTCAGAATTTCTTAATCATATGAAACACTGAGAGAATACCAGTGCTAAGAAGATAGGCTTAGATAGAAACAAATAACTGGATCATATAAAAGTTTTGCACATTTTCCCAAATATAACCAACTTTATCTCTTTCTCCTAATCAAGTGTGAATTAATTATTTTTTCCTTGAGGCAATTGCAGTCAAGTGACTTGCCCAGGATCACACAGTCAGGACAGTGTTAAGTGTCTGAGACCAGATTTGAACTCAGGCCCTCCTAACTTCAGGGCTGGTGCTCTATTCACTCAGCCATCTAGCTGTCCCTAAATTCATTTCTTATATCAAGCATCTGTTTAAAATCCACATTGTAATTCCTGGTATATAGTAGGCACTTGACAAATGCTTTCAGATTAACCAATCCAATCTAATAACATGCCAAAATCTATTCACGTGCATTGCCTTTTAAGTAAAAATAAATCTTATTGAGAAGGGACCTTGAAGAAGTCATGGCATTATCATAGTGTTCTATATAAATGGGGAGCTTAATAAATATTTATTTATTTGTTTATTGATTAATCTATAAACAGGAGCAACAATAGGACTGGACCAATAGTTTTCTTTTACTTTGATTTTGCAAAGGTTTTCTTCCTTGACAATGATATATAACAGTTCTGGTGTGCAGATTTCTCACTTAATGTTTCACTTATTATTGACAATCAGGATATTGTTAGACAAAGATATATGTAAAGTCATATCCATTATGGCATCTTGAATAATTTTTACATTTAAATTCTGACAACAGTTTGATGAAAAACCTTCAGGGTTCATTATATATCAAATACTAAACAAAAACAAAAACAAAAACAAAAAACATAGTAGGCATGGTATAATCTATACATTGTTCTATATAGTACTCTTGTGCCTCCATAAATTGCATAACTAAGAAGATATAATCCACAGCAGAAAAATCTAAGGAAATTATGCTGACCTAATCCCTTCATATATGTCCATCAAGAATACTCTTAGTTTTTGTTTAGAATTGTTTCCCAAAAACTTTTATGAAGGTGAGAAAGTAGGTACATGAATTATTTGTTACTGAAATCTGAGAATTATTTTTGCATGTTATTTTATATTATTTTGAAATATTCATCTATTTGATATTTTAAATGTCCTTGCATGTTTTAAAATTGTACTGTAATAACCAAAGATACAAAGAGTTTTATATCTTTTGGCTTAGCTATGCTCATTCTTCCTGATTTCTTAAGGGATATTGATGTTTTCTTATAAAATCTATCTAAACACTGAGGTGTTCGCATCCAAATATAGTGGTTCACCTGTTGTTTTTCATGAAAATACTCTAACATAGAGAGATCAGCAAATTTGTTCCTTTTCAAAATTATTTGATGCTGCTAAAGTATCTAAAACGCTTTCAGGAAGATGTGGCTTCATTGATTCTTATCAACATGTTCCCCCAGTTTCATTTCCCCCTAAATTGTTGTTGAAGGTAATATTGCTTCTGCTCCTCCTCTCCATTCATCTTCTCTTTAATATCTTACCAATAAGTTTTCATTCTAAACTATCAATGTCTCTTATTTGGCAAAGAAATAAAATTTGTACTTGTTTCTGAAGAATTCTCTGGGTTCCTTTAGGTTCCTCACTGTGATGACTATATTATATTACCTAAATTTCTCCAAGAATTGCTAGTCAAATAATACATCCAGCATTTTTAATTTTTGTGGGCATTTTCAGTTTTGTTTGACTCTTCATGATTCATTTGGAGTTTTATTGGCAAAGATGCTGGAGTGACTTATCATTACCTTCTACAGATCATTCACAAATGTGGAAACTGAGGCAAACAGGTTTTAGGGACTTGCCCAGGTGTCATACAGCTAGTTATTATCTGAGACTAGATTTGAACTTAGGAAGATGAGTTGCTGATTCCTGATTCCCAACCAGTGCTCTGTAGTCTGCAGCATCTGCTAAGCTTTCCTACTTTAGCCAAAACATTTCTTTAATTACTGGTGTACACAAATGTAAAAGTAGATCCTGGCAGCATGCTTCATAACCATCATCCCCCATCACAAACTCACTCTTCTCTACACTTCATTAAGAGTTGTTACTAACTTAGTGCCTTAAAACTAGTTGTAGATGACAAAGAATATTAGTGGTGTTTTAGAATTAAAAGATCCATAGTCAGTAGCACAGTAGTGGAAGAGAGAAGTCCAGAATTAAGAGACTAATAAAAAGTATGGTTAGTGTGACATATTCACCAGGTTGAAATTTGGACAGCCTTGGAAAAATATTGTAAGCGATCCATTGCTTTGCAATGGTCTTCTTGGGACATTCTTTCTCAATTTAACAACATTTTGCAGTTTATTAGAGTCAGTAAGATTTTGTGTTCCATGGACATGGCCTATGAGAGCTTAAAGCTACCTCTCTGCAATGTAACTTAAGAATTGGTCATTAAATGGAGGGTTTTGTATCATGCTTTATAGTTTTAAGTCACTTTAGACACTTTATCTTTATTAAATCCATTTTACAGTAACAAAAACTGAGTATCTTTATTTCCCTCAAGACTCATTTTAGCTGTGACTTCTCATAGATAGTTTTTAATCAATCTTTCTCATTGTTCATATTCTTTCTCTTCAAATTACTTTTCCTATACTTGTCTTTATAAATGTTGCATATGGAATTTAAACTATGATTATTTTCTTTTCTTTTCTGAGTATCCATTACATTGTCTGAATATAGTTGGTTTTTGTTGAATTTAACCCATGGATGATGAGGGCTGCGGAGAATGTCTAATATCATTGTTGAGCCTTTATTCTATCTTTCTTTCAAAAATAAACAAAGAATGGGGGAAAGGTAGAAGTTGCTATAGATTAGTGACTTTTATTTCAATACAAGGGGAAAAAAAAACTTTAATAGAATTGCTAATGGCATCTGGGAAAGTGTCTACAAAAAGCAAATATGGCATCATCAAGAATAAATTCAGTTTTCTATTTGACTGAATGATGACTGGTAAATTAGAGTAATGCTATAGATAACCTAGATTTTTACCAAGTACTTTACAAAATCTCCTGTGTGATTAACCAAAGCATGAGAGAAGAATGGGGGTTAGATGATAGTGTAATTAAGTGACTGAATTAATGCCCATATTCTAAAAGTTGCTATCAATGGTTCAAAATCAATTCAGAAAGTATCCATTGCATTACAAGATTTGTCATTATGCTTTTATTTTTTAATTAATTAATTAATTATTTTTTTATGTCATACACATACATTCTTATTTTCAGCATTTGTTACTCTGTACTGGTTCAGGAGCCAGTGCATCATCAGACTAGCTGTGAGACCCCCAGCATAACTAGAGAAGGCAAATAGTGAGTCCCTAAATTCCAGCATAAGAAGAAGTGATTGACTACACCCATCCACCAGGAGAAGAAAACCAGCAGCACCAAACCCAGGGCAGTGTGAAGCCACTGTCATCTCTAGGGTAATCTTGGGACAATCTCTCTTTTGCCCTAAGAGCAAACCTCAATCTTTAAAAATGAGCAAAAAAGCAAAAAGAGCTCTGACCATAGATATATTTTATGAAAATAGGAAAGAACAGACCTCAAACCTTGAGTATATTAAAGGCAAAACATCTTCACATGAAGCCTCAAAGGGTGATATAAGTTGGTCCCCATCTCATAAGGCTATCTTGAAAAACTCAAAAAAGTATCTTAAAAATAGAAGAAAAACGAGGAAAGGAAATGAGAGCTCTAAAAAAGGAAACATGGAAATCGTCAGGAAAATGACTCCTTGAAATTAGTTTTGGCAAAATGGAAAAAGAAAACAACTCCTTGAAAAACAGAATTTGTGAAGTGGGGAAAATCCAATAAACAAAGTAACTCATTTAAAAGTTCTATTAAGCAAATGCAAAAGGAAATAAAAAAGTTAACTAAAGAAACTAATTCATTTAAAAATTAGGCTTAAGAAAAAAAGGGAAGTGGAAGATTCAATGAGACATCAGTAATCAGTCAGACAAAACAAAATAGAAGAAGAAAATGTAAAATACCTCATCAGAAAAAGAAGTCATCTGAAAAAAAAAAAAAAAAAGATTTAGGACAGACAATCTAAGAATTATAGAACTACCCAAAAATCAGATGAAAAAAGAGGTTAGGTAACATCTTTCAAGAAATCATCAAGGAAAACTGCTCTGATGTACTAGAACCACAGGGTAAAATAACCACTGAAAGAATCATCCAATCATTGCCTGAAAGAAATGCCAAAATGAAATCTCCAAGGAATATTGTAGCTAAATTCCAGAATTACAGCCAGAAACAATTCAAATATAAAGGAATCATAAGAACCTAGAGCCTAAGCAGTTTCCACTTTACAAAGATTAAAGATTAAATTAATATATTGATATAAAAAGAATCTAAGGGTGGAAAAATGATTGTACATGGGATAAATTACATCATATGAAATGGCAAAAAAGTATCTATTACAGCTGAGGGAAAGAAGGGGGGAACATTGTGTGAATCTTAATCTTACTAGATTCTATTTGAAGAGAGAATATCAGACATATTTAGTTTATTATCAAAAACAAGAAGAAAAAGCACCAGCCCTGAATTCAGGAGGACCCGAGTTCAAATCTGGTCTCAGACACTTAACACTTCCTAGCTGTATGGCTCTGGGCAAGTCACCTAACCCCAGCCTCAGGGGAAAAAAAAGGAGAAGAAAGGGGGTAATAGAAGGGAAACAGAGTAATAGGGGAAAGTGATAAGAAATGGGAGAATGCTTGTAAAAGAGAACATATTGAGCGAGGTGGTGATCAGAATCAAAACACTGGTGATGAGGGAAAGGGGGAAAATAAAAAGAAAAGTATAACTTGGAAAAAATAAAATGGTAGGAAACAATAATTTGAACTGTGAATGTGAATGGGATGAACTCTCCCATAAAATGGAAGTGGATAGCAGGCTGGAGTAAGTCAGAAGCCTACAATATGTTGTTTATAAAAAACACATTTAAAGCAGAGTGATAAATGCAGAGTAAAGTTAAAAGGCTGGAGCAGAATCTATTATGCTTCAGTGAAGTAAAAAAAACAACAACAAAAAAAACAAAAACAAACAAACAAACAAACAGGGTTACTAACATGATCTCAGATCAAGCAAAAGCAAAAATAGATTTAATTAAAAATTATAAGGAAGGAAATGATATCTTGCTAAAGCATAACACATATAAGGAAGTAGTATCAATACTACAAATACATGAATCAAGTGACATAGTACTCAAGTTTCTAGAGGAGAGCAATAAGCTGAAATAAAGAGCAAAACTATACTAGTAGGTGATCTCAACCTCGCTCTATCAGAACTAAATAAATTGAACCAAAAAACAAACAAGAAAGAAGTTAAGGAAGTATATAGCATTTTAGAAAATTAAGTATGATAGACTTTTGGAGAAAATTAAATGGGGACAGAAAGGAACATTTTTTTCTCAATGGTACCTGTTAATTACACAAACTTGACTATGTATTAGGGCATAAAACTCCAAATCAGCAAGGCAGAAAGGCAGATATAGTATAAATGGATCTTTTTCAGATCATGACACAAGAAAAAATGCATGTAATTAAGAACCAAGGAAAAATAGACCAAAAACTTATTGGAAACTAAATAATCTGATCCTAAAAAATGAGTGGATAAAAAAACAAATCATAGAAACCATCAAAAATTTCATCAGAGAGATTGACCATCATGAGACAACATACCAAAATTGGTGGAATGCAGTCAAAACAGTTCTTACTGGAAATTTTGTATCTCTAGATGCTTACTTGCACAAAATAGAGAAAGTGAAGATCAATGAATTGGGCTTACAACTAAAAAAGCTGGAAAAGGAACAAATTAGAAATCCCCAATTAAATTGCAAATTTGGAATTTTGAAAATAAAAGAGTAGATTAAAAATGAAAGTAAAAAATATTGAACTAATAAACAGAACTAAGATTTGTTTTATTAAAATAAACAAACAAAATAGATAAATCTTTAGTTAATTTGATTAGAAAAAGGAAAGAAAAAGAAATTGCTAGTATAAAAATGAAAAGTGTGAACTTTCCACCAATGAAGAGGAAATCAAAGCAAAAATTAGGTGCTATTTTGCTCAAAAGTATGCCAACAAATCTAATTATCTGAGTGAAATGGATGAATACTTACAAAAATATACATTGCCCAGATTAGCAGAAGAGGAAATAAATTACTTAAATAGGCTCATTTTAGAAAAAAGAAATTGAACAAGCTATTAATCAGCTCCCTAAGAAAAACTCTCCAGGGCCAGATGGATTTACAAGTGAATTCTACTAAAGAGTTAAGAAATAAGTAATTCCAATATTATTGAAACCTTTTTAAAAAATAGGGAAAGAAGTCCTAAAAAGTTCTTTTTTATGAAACAAATATAGTGGTGATACCTAAACCATATAGGGTCAAGAGAGGAAAACAAAAAAAACAAAAAACAAGAACTATAGACCCATTTCCTTAATGAATGTTTATGCAAAACTCTTAAATAAATAAAGTATTAACAAGGAAATTAGAACAAGTTATCATCAGAATATTACAGTATGACCAATTAGGAATGCAGAACTGGTTTAATATTAAGGAAACTAGTAGCATAATGGACTATATAAACATCCAAAGTAACAGAAATCATGTTTTTTTCAGAAGATAGAGAAAAAGCATTCTACAGTACAACACTGACTCCTATTAAAACATTAGAGATTATAGGAATAAATGGAATTTTCCTTAACATAAGCAGTAGCATCTATCTAAAACTGTCAGCAAGCATCATATGTAATGGGGATAAACTAGAAGCATTCCTAATAAGATTAGAGGCAAAACAAAGTTGCTCACTATCCCTATTGCTATTCAATTTTGTATTATAAATGGTAGCTTTAGCAATAAGATAAGAAAAAAATTAAGAAATTAAAGGAGTACATAATGAGGAAACCATTATCATTCTTTGCAAATAATATGATGGTATACTTAGAGAATCCTAGAGAATCAACTAAAAATTATAGAAAAATAAACAACTTTAGTAATATGACAGGACATAAATCATCAGTATTTTTATGTTACCAACAAAGTCTTGCAGCAAGAGATTCAAAGAAAAATTACATTAGAATCACTGTAGATGATATAAAATATTTAGAGAATATAAGAGAAGATAAGCAAATATATGAACACAATTATGAGACACTTTCTACATAAATAAAGTCAGATCTAAACAATTGGAAGAAGATGTGTGCTAATGGGTAGACTGAGCTAGAACAATAAAAATGGCAATTCTACCTAAATTAATCTATTTAGTCAGTGCCTTGCCAATCAAACTCTCAAGAAATTACTTTACAGAACTAGAAAAAAATGATAATAAAGTTCATCTGGAAGAACAAAAGACCAAGAATTTCAATGGAAGTATTGAAAAGATGCAAATGAATGTGGTCTAGTTGTACCAAAACTAAAAATATATTATAAAGCAGAAGTCATCAAAACCATTTGGTACTTGCTAAGAAACAGAGTAGTTGATTGGTGAAATAGGTTATGTTCACAAGATACAAAACTTAATAAGTATAATAATGTAACCCAAAGACCCCAGCTTTTGGGATAAGAACTCACTATTTGTAGCCCATTGCTCTTAGGGGCAGCTAGGTGATACAGTAGATAGAGCATTAGCTCTGTAGTCAGGAGGATCTGAGTTCAAATCTGGACACTATTTGACAAAATTTGCTGGGAAAAGTGGAAAATACTATGGCACAAACTAGGCATTGACTAACACTTAACACCTTATCCCAAGATAAGATCGAAATATGTTCATGGTTAGAAATAGTGATACTATAAGTAAATTACAGGAACAAGTCTACTTCTACAATCTGTGAAGAAGAAAGGAATTTATGGCTAAAGAAGAACTAGAGAACCAAATAAAATGCAAAATGGATAATTTTGATTATATTAATTTAAAAAAAGTTTTTGTCCAAACAAAACCAATGCTGATAAGATTAGAAGTAAAGCAGAAAACTGGCTTCATTTCTAAAACATATAGAGAATTGACTCAAACTTATATGAATAAAAACCATTCTCTAATTGATAAATGAGTAAAGGATAAGAACAGACACTTTTGATATGAAGAAAGCCAAACTATTTCTAGTCATATGAAAAAATGCTCTAAATCACTACTGATCAGAGAAATGCAAATTAAAAAAAAAAAAAAACGCTGAGACACCATTTTTCACTTTTTTGATTGCCTAAGATGACAATAAAAATAATGATAAATATTGGAAGGGATGTGGGAAAACTGGGACACTAATACTTTGTTAATGGAATTGTGAAATGATCCAACCAATTTGGAGAGCAATTTGGAACTATGCCCAAAGGGCTATCCAAGCATGCATACACTTTGATCCAGTAGTGTTTCTACTGGCTCTTTTCCCCAAAGAGATCATAAAAATGGGAAAAGGATACATATGTCTAACAATGTTTATAACTGACCTTTCTGTATTGGCAACGAACTGGAACAAGAGTGCATGCCCATAAATTGGGGAATAGCTGTTCAAGTTATGATGTATGAATGTTACTGACTATTATTGTTCTATAAGATCAGCAGGATAATTTCAGAAAGGATTGAAGATACTTTTATGGACTGATCCTAAATCAGTAGAACCAAGAGAACATTGAACAAAAAAAAATAAGATCATGTGATGATCAATTCAGAGGGATATGACTCTTCAACAATGAGGTGATTCAAGCCAATTCCAATAGATTTCTTATGGAGAGAATATCTGTATTTTCAGAAAAGGAATTGTCAAGGATTAATGTGCATCATAACATAGATTTTCACCTTTTTTGTTGTTTGCTTGTTCTTTATTTTCTTACTCATTTTTTTCCTTTTAATCTGATTTTTTTTGTGCAGCATGATAAATGTGGAAAGTATGTATAGAAAAATTGTACATTGTTATGGGCCAGAACTCTGTACTTGAAACAAGGATTCTTACAAGGTACTAACTAAGTGGAATTGATAATACAATGGTTATCTAGTTTAGCATTGTGATTAATAGTTCTCTCTTACAACAAATAATGGTTCCCTAGTGACGTAATGATTGGCTTATAGTCAGTATGATAAATGGATTTAACTGTAATGGAGCATATAAGCTAGGAGGGACTCAGAGACAGATTCATTCCATCATCCACTTTTGTGGTGGCTGGAGGCTGAAGCACAAACACAAGCCCTCACACTCAGAGACATTCATTCCATCTTCATTAGCCTCATGGTGGCTGGCCTGTCCTCCTGCTCCCCCCACTGACTCCTCCAGAAAGCTGCCCAGCCCCAGATAAGGAGACTATAAAGAATTTGGACTTTGTCTCTGACATTCTTGTGGTGATTAATCCACTGAAATGAAGGCTATTCCAGAGACCTCAAGAAAACCAACAAGAACAGTACATTTTGGCACCTGAATGTGGGACTAAGGATTTACAATCAGCAGTCCAGACTGACATATCCTGAGTTCAGTGGGAAAGCTTCCAATCCTGATTTCAGTAGAAAAGTCTCTAATTCTAAGTTCTCTGTGACCCAGAAATTAGGGTAAGTACAAAAATAGACAAGAAGAAAACTTTGTGAAGGGCTAAAGTAGTGTTTCAGCTGAAATGGGACAAATGTTTAGAAAACAGCCTTCTTTTCTACCTCAAGGAAAATGTGTCAAAAGTTTAGTTAAACTCATAAAAAGCCAATGTGTGATTGTAACAGCAGATCATTGAACTTTTAGAAACATTACAATACACATCTCCTTGGTTCTCAAAGGAAAAAAGAATTAGGATAGCAACTAAATGAATATTACAATGATAATGGCCCTGATTCAATTCTTAAAGAAACTCTTTATACGTATAACAATGCAATTGGCTTTATGAAATTATATATGTATCAGAATAAGAAAAAAGAAAAAAGAACATGAGGGGAAGTTTACTGACAAACTAAGTGAAAAGGATGAAGAATTAGACAAGAATGGAGTTAAGTACAATTCTGATGAAATTAAGGAGTATAGTGCTTCACAAAAGGAGCCGTTAGGGCATTCCTCATCTTGTGACCCTCCCCCTTAATTAACCCTTCATGGGTGGAGGGAGAAGAAGGCAGGGAGGGACAGTGACACAATCAGCACCACCTATGAAGCAAGCTATAACATGATTTAAAAAGGCGTTAAGCTAAAAAAGGACAGGATACATCTGATTTACACATAAATGCATACCTTGTTATTGAAGAATTTGAGTCTTCAGGTCAACAAAGGAGAAGATATGCTCCTTTTGATCTAGAAAAAAATCAAGGATTTGAAAGAGGGTTGCACTCTTTATGAGGCTACATCATCTTATGTTAAGATGGTACTAGAGAATTTAGCTTATGAAATTTTAACCACTAGTGATTGGAAATCTATAGCAAGGACATGTTTAGAACTTGGACAAAACTTGTTGTGGCTTTCGGAGTATAATGAACTCTGTAGAATACAAGCTCAATGAAATAGGCAACCAGAAGTTAATATACCAGTCACCTTTTACCAACTAGCAGGTAAAGTCAGTATGCAAACATATCTGTACAGATTAATTACCCTTTGATAGCATATGAACAAATTGCTGCTGCTGCTGCTGCTGCTGCTGCTATCAAAGCATGGGGCTCCCTCCCAGGAAAAGATAGAGGGGAAGCCTTCAAAAAATAGAGCAAAATCCAAATGAACCTTTTGCTGATTTTGTGGGACATCTGCAAACAGCTGTCATACAAATGTTGGAGAAACGTTAATAAGAGATTTTCAGAGAGACTTATCAATGTTTTCAGTGTGGTAAAGTAGGACATTTGAAAGCACAATGTTGGCATAGAGATAGAGTGAGAAGACAGGGTGAGAGAACAAGACTCAAAACCCTGTGTCCAAAATGAAATAGAGGCTTCCACTGGGTCTCAGAATGTAGATTAATCCAGAGAAATGAGAAATGGGGCCCAACTCCAAGACCTCAAACAAAAAACAGGTGGGGTATGATGGCAGCTGAGTTACACCCAGAGAGTCTTTAGAAGTTCAGTACTCTGATATCAGCAGAGAAGCAATCATATAAGAGAAAGGGATTACAATTGGGGAGAATACAATTTTTTTAAGCCAACAGAAGGTCAGTGTCCAGTTTGAGCAGATCCAATATAATCTCCAGGTAATTAGGGGAGATCCAGAAAGTGGTGAATAGAAGGGACTAGATAGGTTAACTGCTTGGGAGAAAGGGTTTGCTTATATCTCTACAGATGGAGAAGGAATCAGATGGGTACCAATGAGCAGTATTTGCCTTGTCCTTTGGAGAGAGAAAGAAAAAGAGAAAAACTTCAAAACAAAGGAGACCTAAAAAACATCTGATACTGAAAGAGCATGGTGGATAATGAGACTGTTACAGAACTTTAAAAGCAGCAGGAATCATTGGATTCCCTGAGACATGATGAGATTACTGTAGGACTTCAAAACTTTGCAAGAATCATTGAATTCCCAGACACATGAAGTAATAGACAATAGATTTGTTTTAGAGTATTTCTAGGACTTATGGACATGTATAATTCCTAATGTTGTTTGTTATGTAATATCCCCCATGTCAATGGATTTATGTATACCTGTTTCAAGTGAGAAACCCGCTTCAGAAACCTGCTAATCTGATTTGATTCCCCATTTCTTTTGGTGTTTTCATCTTCCTTCCAGAGATGTCAGGGAGGGCATGATCACCTCCTTTTATGGTGTTCTCACCCCCTTTTTGAGAAGTCAGGGTGTTATCACTTCCTTTTTGGGGTTCTCACCTCCCTGAGAAGTCAGGGAGGGGGTGACCACCTATGTTCTAAAACAAAAGAAAGTGGGAGATGTTATGGGTCAGAACTCTATACTTGACACAAGGATTCTTACAAGGTGCTAACTCAGTGGAATTGATAAGACAATGGTTATCCTAGTTTAGCATGGTGATCAATAGTTCAGTATGATTGATTTAATTTTACAACAAATAATAGTTCCCTTGTGATATAATGATTGGCTTATACTCAGTATGATGAATGGATTTAACTGTAATAGAGCATATAAGCTGGGAGGGACTCAGAGACAGAGTCATTTCATCACCCATCTTTGTGGTAGCTGGAGGCTGAAGCACAACCCTTTGGAATCAGAGATGTTCATTCCATCTTCATCAGCCTTGTAGTGGCCACTGAGACCAAAACCCATATGAAGGGCCTCTAGAAAGCTACCCAGCCTCAGGCAAAGAGATAATAAAGAATTTGTACTAACACATAATTATTCTTCCCACAAAAAAAAGTGCTTTACATATGTTTTGAGTGATAATGTTTAGAAGTCAACTCATAGATTTTTTTTTGATGTAATCTCATTAAGATAATATTTTAGTTTCTTCTCCATTCTTCTCTTTTTAAAAGAGCATAATCTGCTTTAAGTAGCTGGTTAAATATTTGCTACAAAAATTTAGTATCATTTGCTGATAATTCTTTATATATTTATCAATGCCCTTCATTTTAATAGAATTTCTGTGTCAAACTAAGAATTATTCTTATCTCTATGAGCTGATAGGAGTGAAAAGATACTATAGATGATAAAAATCAGAAGGAGAAATAGACCGGAAGGAAGAAAACGTGTTCAAGGACCAAAGGATTTCCCAGTACATAAGCTGTACTAATACATAGTTACTATTATGTAATTATGCATAAATTCATGCATAATTACATATTCAGCTGCAGCTGGAAGTTGAGGAAGACTTGTTCTCTCTAGTAAATGAATGATAGTAACCATGATAGCATGTGCCAGGGAAAGCATGCCATTAGTGAAGGCAAATGTTTCTTAATATTTTATTGTCGGATTCCAAGTTTTATCTATAGGTGCAAATCATATTTAACTATCTTTCAATTATATATCTCTCTACCTATCATAAGTAGGTAGGATAGATCTATTTTTTTTCTATCAAAGCAGAACTACACACACACACATATATTTTTGTCTTTATGCAAGATCCATAATTTTTTTTTAATTGCCACAGGTCATTTCTTCTAAAAACTTAATGGTTTCATTGACTAGCTCAATTTTCTCTTCTTCCTTTACTTTACTAGAAGTAATTTTTCCTGCTCATGTTCCTTCTTTGATTTGACTTCTTTTTCTTGAATTACAATGAAGTTTCAATGGTTAAAATGAATTTTTGCCAAAACTGTGATTTTATCAGTCTATGTCACATCTAGTGAGGAAATTCCTTATACCAATCCAACTATGTGATTTTCAGTCTAAAAATGTGGTATATGTGTGTGTGTGTGTGTGTGTGTGTGTGTGTGTGTGTGTGTGTGTGTGTTATATAGTGGTTTTGTTTATTTACAACATACAATGAAAATGCTTAATATTAACTCATGGATAATTGTCACTGATTATCCCACATGGAGAAATTTAAGGTATATTTATGTCTATGAAATACCAGTGTTTATTAAAACTGGTTTCTATACTTATAGGTCAAACAATGAAAAGCAATGTTTTGATGCTTAGAAACTATGACTTGGAGCCAGGCCGTTATATCCCATGTTGCTTCACATCCACCCTCATCTCATGAGAAACATGTTCTGAATGTAAGCTCATAATCTCAGAGAGCCACATAATGTACACCTGTACACATAATGTTTATGTGTACCCTGGTGAAGAAGGGTAGGGGTGGGCTCCTACTCACTCACTAGTGGAGTAAGAGACCTGAGTTCAGGCTTAATATTACGAATATACCTAAGCAATCTGTCTGAGACATTTCCTTATTAGACAGGGGTGGTTTCTGGCATTGATTACTGGAAGAGGCTACTTCATGGTCATATGTTGACCATGCTTTCCTGTTGAGAACAGAACATTGAGCTGATATCTTCCAAGAACTAGTGTAACTACTCTTTGTAGGTATCAATATTGCTATTTAAAAATGCTTTTTTGTTGCTATAAAAAAAGTCTCTAAAAGTTCTACATAGAGATTTTCATTTTGGGATCTGGCAAATTTTTCTTGTGGGCATGTCATTATTTCTGAATGCAGAGTAGGAAACTATTCTACTAAAATGCCTCATATTTCTATAAACAATAGAAATTTTAAAAGTGCCTAAACACATAAGGTCAATGTCATATTAAGCTTCTCTTTTTTGGAAAGGCTGTTGCTTTTTATGGTCTATTTACACATATTTTCTACTACACAATCTCTGAAAAGACTACTTTTTACCATATACAAAGGTATATCTGATGAAATTGAGCTCTCTTGGTTCTCAGAGTACAACAGTTTCCTAAAGGAGGTAATAGGCAAGTCATGCTTAAGTTATTTAAAACTGAATTGAGAAGATGGTAGAGAAGATACATGCGTCATTCTAAGCTCCCCTACTACCCTCACTACTACCAAATTCAGTCTCAGAAATAGTGCTTGACTGGTAAAATCCATGAATATTAAAAGTGCAACAGATTACCAACCAAAGAGAAACTGGAAAATTGCCAGAAAAGGTTTGTCCTGATTGGCAGAAGCAGGCCAGCACAGGCAGGGAGGCAGAGCCCAGAGACTAAGCCCCACAGTGAGGGGACCAGGGTGGGGGTGGTCCTGCGGGTGGAGAATTTGCAGAGAAGACTCTACCAGCTGCTCTGCTTTAGTTGCAAAGCAGTAGATCAGCAGAGAAGTTACACAAATGCCAAAAGTAGACAATACTGTAAAAAATGCCAGAATTTAACAGGATCTGGCTACACCCACCCAGCACCAGAAATGACTCAGCACAGAGCACAGCACATATGTGCAGCCATATTCTGCAGCATAGGGCAAGCCTGAAGAAGCCACAATTCTGCACAGCAGAGGGAAGGGAGTGGAGGGGGGGGCTCTGCCCAGGGCAGTAGAACTACCGAATGGAGGCCACTCTTCCCAGGGCAGAGACACTTCTGCTGTGGGGCTCTTCCCAGAGCACTTCTGCAGCTCAGCCACTCTTTGTAGCCTATTTGTAGGACAGCTACTGTACATCTATCTATCTCTGCTCTGTAGAGGAGGCTGGTAACCTCCTTGTCCTGAAGGCATATCCTAAGGCTAGAAAGACAAATGAATTCTAACCATTGATAGCCTCTACATAGAAAGAGACCAGGTTTGCAACCATGAGGAGACTAATAGCAGACAGTCTCCAGACAAAACCCCAAAGCGGGATGTAACTTGGTCCCCATAACACAAGTCTCTCTAGAAGAAATTATAAAAGATCTTAAAAGAGAGCTAGAAGAAAAATGGGGAAAGGAAAGAGAAGCTCTGCAAGAGAGTATGGAAAAGGCATATAACTCACTAAAAGAAAAAAAAATTGATAAAGTCAAAAAAGAAAACAATTTCCTGAAATGTGAATTGGAGAAAGAAAAGAATTCCCAGGGAAACAGAATTTGTGAATTGGAAAAGATAAAGAACTCCAATGAAAGAAGTAGGATGTGTGAATTGGAAAAAGAAAATAACTCAGTAAAAAAAAAAAATTAGTGAAATGGAAAAAAAAATTCCATAGAGCCAAACAATTCATTTAAAAATTCAATTGGACATATACAAAAAGAAGTAAAAAAAAAAAGCTAATGAAAAAAAGAACTCATTAAAATCAGAATTGAACAAATAGAAATTAATGGTTCATTGAGACATCAAGAATCAGTCAAACAAAACTAAAAAAAAGGAAAAAAATAAAAAAAAAACTTAAATATCTACTTGGGAAAATAAGAGACCTTCAAAATAGATCTAGGAGAGAGAATCTGAGGATTATTGCATTTCCTGACAATTATGATAAAAAAAGAGTGTATACACTATTTTACAGGAATTCATCAAAGAGATGAATAATAATAAGATGCCCAGATGTAATAGAATCCGAAGGTAAAATAGGCATTGAAAGAATTCATTGAACCCTTCTGAAAGAGACCCTAAAATAAAAACTCCAAAGAATATTGTGGTTAATTTCAGAACTATGAGACTAAGGAAAAAATATTACAAGCAGCCAGAAAAAAAAAAAAGCAATTCAAATACCAAGGAGGCACAATAAGGATCACTCAAGATCTAACTGCTTCCACATTAAGGTATTGAAGGGCTTGGAATCTGATATTCCGAAAGGCAGAAGAACTTGGAATGCAGCTAAGCTGAGCATTTTCGAAGAAGATGGACAGTCAATAAACAGGTGAATTCCATTTATTCCTAATGAAAACACCAGAGCCATACAAAAATTTTGACCTTGAAATATAGGATTCAAGAGTAGCATAAAAGATAAAAGGAATTCTTGAGAACTGTATTTCTGTTATAGGCATACATAAAGAGAGTGTGTATAATTTGATTTTACTGTTATAATTTTAAAAAGGGAAGTAGAAGTGGAAAGGTGATAGTATCAGAAAAAGGTAAAAGGGGAGATAAAAAGGGAGAAATTACATCCCACAAAGAGGCAATGGCAACCTATCATATCTGAGGGAATTTAGGAAAGGGAAGGAACATTGTGTGAATCTTATTCTCATCTGATTTGGCTCAAAGAGAAAATATTAGACATATTTGGTTTACAGAGAAACTTCTCTCACCTCATTAAAAAGTGTGAGAGAAAAAAAGGGAAATGAAAAGAGAAATAAGGGAAAGGTATTAAGCAAGGGGAAGAGACTCAAAGGGTGTAGGAGGGATTCTAAAGAGAGAGAGCTGTGTGAGGCAAGTGGCGTCCATAAGTTTAATATTCAGGAGAGAGACTAAAGGGAGAAAGAAAAAGAAAAGCATAATCTGGGGATAATAAAATGGCAGAAAATACAGAATTAGTAGTTTTGACTGTAAATGTGAATGGGATGAACTCTCCCATAAAGCAGAGGCAGATAGCAGACTGGATCAAAATCTAGAATCCTACAATATGTTGTTTACAGGAAACCCATTTAAAGCAGGGTGATACATACAAAGTAAAGATAAAAGGTGGGAGCCTTTTGAGGCTGAACAAATCAGTTACAATAGTGCAGTAATGAATAGAACCAGTCTCAGCAGTGAATGAACTCTGGGAAATGAGTGTGAAGCACTACATAGAATTTCCAATTCCTCTGTTTTTGTTTGCTTGCAGTTTTTATTTCCTTCAAGGATTAATTGTACATTATATCCAAGTTCAATTTTTCTTGTGCAGCAAAATAACTGTATGGATATGTATACACATATTTAACATGTATTGGCCTACCTGCCATTTGGGGGAGGGGGTGGAGGGAAGGAGGGAAAAAAATTGGAATAAAAAGTTTTAAAATTGTCAATACTGAAAAATTACCCATGCATATATCTTATAAATAAAAAGCTATAATAAAATAAGCTGAATTGAATAAAAGTGTTAGAGACTACATGCATTAGGAAACTATACATGACACGGAAAGGGCATATGTGACCTAATAAGATTTCCCCCTACATTTAAAACTTTATATTTCTGAGAGAAAAAGCATATAAACCAATAAAATGAGAATTGCATTTCTGATCAATGATACTTGGGGCCTAGTGATTAATGTCATTTTGCTCTGAAAAAATGTGTTGTATGACTTGAAAAGAATTGTTTTTAAGAACTGCATAACAATGTGGTTTTCAAATATATAAAGATAAAAAAATAGAGAGAGATAGGATAATTGTAAATGATCTTCAAGGAAATATTATAAATGTGGCTATATATGTATTTATATTCATATCTATATCTCTATGTCATTAATATAAATGTCAGAGTAATTGAGTTCTAATTTATCTCTAATATTGATTCTGTCTCTGACTCTGTCTCTGTTTCTCTCTCTCTCCCCCTCTCTCTGTCTCTGTCTCTCTCTTTCTCTCTCTTCCCCTCTCTTTATAATCTGTGAAGATTCAAAAAGTGTTTTGCTCTGCTGGAGAGCACTTGCAATATGGTCAGCATGCAAGCTGAGAGTGATGATGATGCCTAAGATAAATCAAGACAGTATTTGCAGTTTTGAGAGTGAGCAAAATTTATTACAGTCAACTCAAGTCCATAATCATAAACTGTTATTGTGGTCTCATAGATTTGTAGCTGGAAAGAGTTCACAAATCATCTACTTATGCAATTATATGTAGATTTAGAGGTAGTAGGAACTGTGGCAGCTATCTGATTCAGTCATATTTTTTTAGTTATTTCAAATATTTTAATA
This sequence comes from Sminthopsis crassicaudata, assembly GCF_048593235.1. Classification (NCBI taxonomy): domain Eukaryota; kingdom Metazoa; phylum Chordata; class Mammalia; order Dasyuromorphia; family Dasyuridae; genus Sminthopsis; species Sminthopsis crassicaudata. The sequence goes on from NC_133622.1 coordinate 108,975,982, forward strand.
AAAGTTCTCTGCAAAGCATTTAAAACACTAGTTTGTTAGGATAAACTCCATTGCAGAGAGAACCAGAAAGCAGGTAGCCACAGAGTTGAGGAATTTGCTTTATTTGGGACAAGATCTGAGAATCTGCTATTTTCTAATCAGCTTTGTGCTATTCTTGTATTTTTCCTTTCCTGTGTCAAAAATCTCTCCTTTTTGATATCGAGGTTTGCAGATCCTCTTCTTCTTGAAGAAAGTCATCAGTAAGATGATTTAGAATTTTTACATCAGAAAGGTTAACCTGGTAGAGGTGGTAGAGACAAATTTCTAAAAGGTCCTTTGCAGAGGAACACAGTTGATGGCCAGAGGCTCAGTCACTGATAGCAACCCATTAACAGGTTTTTCAGGAAAACCACTCACTTACCCCTATGGTGGCCAGTGAGCATAATGTGAAACGATGCTAGATTGAAGTCTCCTCACATGCTGGCCAAGGTCTTTTTGCTATGGCTTTGCAGCTTTGTGGGCACATCCTCATAAGGTAATACTCAAACCTTTTTTGAATTTTTACCTCACAGGTTTTTTGGTTCTTATTACCACCAATGGATTTTGAGATAGTAGCAGGCATCTTTTTTCTCTTTTCCCTTTCAATCCCTTTGGTGCAACATATTTCTGTTTGTATATGGCTGGTTGGAAATGCATTGTAGACCTGGAGTATTGATCCCTCCAGCCAGAACACGATTCTACAGCAATGTTTTCAAGGCCTTTTCACCAACTTTTCAGCCACATCTTCCTTTTTGCTCTTCTTTTCTTTTTTCTTTTTCCTTTTTTATTTTCTATTGTTTTTGGTTCCTTTTGGAGGATTTTGTTCACCATCTTGAGAGGAGGGAAAGAGCCAGTACATTGATTTTTATACTGAATAAACTGAAACCTATGGAAATTATTTGATTAAGGTCATACAGTAACAAATACATAAGAATAAACTTGAATTCACAATCTGAGTTTAAATGCAGTTTAAATGAGTTTAAATACTATTTCTACTGCCTCACTCCAAAAAAATCATACAATAATGGCTATTAATAATAATTAGAACATATACAGTGTTTAAAAGTTTACAAAACATTTTACAAATATCATCTCATTTTAATCTCACTATAACCCTGGTTACAGTGATATCCATTATTATTTATTCCCATTTTCAATTTCCTGAAACAGTGGAAACTGAAACAGTGATGTTAAAAGTGACTTGTCTGAGACCACACAGCTAGTAAGTATCTAAGGCAATACCAGAACTAAAACCTTTTCTCTAGGCCCAATGCTTTATCTATTGTGCAAGCTAGTTGCCAAGACCTGTAACCATAGTATTTAGTACCACATTTATTGACCATTCTTTTGTTTGATCTTGTGGTAAGTATTATAGGGCATATTCGATGTGGTATAGATAAGGTTTCATCCTTAATGGGCCTGAAACATAGTAGGAAAAATGTCATCACCATTAATGATAAAACCCAAGTGAACATAAATAGATAATTGAAAGTAAAAATTAAGGAATTTCTGATAAATTTTCCCAAGTGCTTTTTATAATATGCAAGGAAATATGTTAAGCACATTGGGAAATAGAAAAATAAGAATATTTGATCCTTGACATTAAGCAGTTTGTAATTGAGCAAGAGACATATGACTAATATATGAGCAATTCTACAAGAAACAATAATGACAAAAGAAGTAAAACAAACTGGTGTAGATATCTTAAAAAAAGAACAATAATATTTCATCTGGCAAATCAAGTTAGGCTTCATTGAGGCATTTAAGCTTGCCGTTGAATAATATTTATCTTTCCATAGACAAAGATGAGTAGAAGAAGGCCTTCTAAGTGTAAGGAAAAGTAAGCATAAAAGTAGTATATGCTTATGGGAAGAAGCAAGTAATTATATTTTGTTCTTTTTAGGTACTGAACCTGGAGAATGTGGTATCTTAGAAACCAGAAACAAAAGAGTATCAGGAAGAAGAGGGTCCCCAGAGATAACAAAAATAATATGAAGTGGAAATGGCCATTGAATTTTTCTAAAGAAATCTGGTGAGGAATTTAGATGAAATGTTCAGATTTATTTTATAGATGAGAAACCTAAACATTATGAGGTAAATATTATAAAGTAAAATGTAACCAAGAAGTTCAAAATTTTAAATACTAGATTAAAGAATTTGTACTCATTGAATATAAAAATAGCATTTTCAAGTCTGATCAGGCAATGTATGGTCAGGAATATAATTGAGCAGAGTATTTTGGAGAGATCAGAATAAAAGAGACCAGTAATAAGTCTACTATAATAAACTTTGTGGGTTTTAATGAAGGACTGAAATATTTTACTGGTTATAGAAAGAGAAAATGGATGAAGAGTATCCCAGTTGTCCCACTTTTGTAGAGGTAGAAGTGATAAAATGATAAATGAGGAAAAATGAGTGAGGAAAGGTCAATAATGACACTATCATTTTAAAAATGTTTGATTAAGTGAATTGTGTTTTTCCCAAAAACAAAATCCTCAGAGTCCTTAGAAAAAAGAAGAGACTTAAGAAAGGATTCAGGGCTTAGTATTTTAAATAGCAAGAATATAATGGATAAATGGATAAAACTTTTTCTCAGAGGCCTGACATATAGCAAGGCACAATGCACCCCAGGAAAATAAAACTCTTTCTTGCAGTGATCCATAAGAGACCTTGTATTTTGATCATCTGTTGGCCTTAAAATCAGCATTTCCAGAGTCCTGTGACTGTGACAGTACCCTCCCTTTACTCTAAAACATGGAAGGGGTAAGACCTAGGCAGAATCTTCCCTTGTTATGACTGTAATTGTGGATCCCTAGGAGAAAAAAATCTAGCTATATCCATATCCATTTCTGTTACAGAATTGCTGAGTTTGAGATGGGGGAAATCATGTGGAAGTGATCCAGAGGTGTGTGAAATGTTGATTTAGAGTTTACAAGAGAGATCAGGAATAGTTAACAATAACAAAATCAACAAGATTTGAGGGTCATTCTCAATACTGATATTAGGACAATGAATGATAAGGACAAAGTATTTAAAAGAGGAGAGGAAAAAGACAGAGGACAGTGTCTTGGAAAACATTAGCATTGTAAAGGTGAAGAAAAGCAAATTAAGAATATAGATGAGACAGCTAGAGAAGAAAGATTATAACCAGATGAGTGTTATTACAGAATCAAGGTGATAGAACATCCAGAAGGAGATGGTCAATAATATCAAATAAATTTACAATTCAACAAAAGAGTATAAGAATGAGAAGAGTTCATTGGATCTGATGATGATGAGACCTTTGACGTTTGAGAAATCGGTTTCAGCAGAGTGGTTGCACAAATACCAGATTGCATTGAAGAGTGAGTCAGTGGTGAAAAAATGTTGGCAGTAAATACACTTTGGTAGAGAAGAGGGGGAAAAAGGTAGGATGATCTTTTAGGGATAAGGTAATGACTGATGGACTCTTACTAGAGTTACAGAGACATGAGCCAGTTAGCAAAAATATAGGAGTCAATGGAAAGGGAAAAATTGAAGATAGATGACAAAGAAAAAATAACTGGTTCAACAAGCCTTAGAGGAATCAGTCAAGAAGTATTTATTTATTATAGCTTTTTATTTATAAGACATTTGTATGGGTGATTTTTTTAGGACTGACCCTTGCAAACTTTCTATTCCAACTTTTCCCCTCCTTCCCCCTACTCCCTACCTAAGATGGCAGGTAGAACAATACATGTTAAATATGTTAAAGTATATGTTAAATAGAATATATGTATATTTATACAGTTATCTTGCTGCACAAGAAAAATTGGATTTAGAAATAAGGTAAAAATAACCTAAGGAAAACAAAAATTCAAACAGACAAAAACAGAAGGAATGGAAATTCTATGTTGTGGTCCACATTCATTTCCCATAGTTAGTTCGCTAGGTGTAGCCGTTTCTCTTCATTATTGAACAATTGGAACTAATTGATTCATCTCATTGTTAAAGGGAGCCAAATCCATCAGAATTGATCATCGTATAATTTTCTTGTTGAAATATATAATGATCTCCTGATTCTGCTCATTTCACTCAGAATTAGTTCATGTAAATTTCTCCAAGCCTTTCTGAAATCATCCTGCTGGGCATTTCATTATTTTTTATATTTTTTAAATTAATTTTATAACTATAACTTTTTTTGACAGTACATATGCATAGGTAATGTTTTTTTTACAACATTATCCCTTGCACTCACATCTATTCCGAATTTTCCCTTCTTCCCTCCACCCCTCCCCTAGATGGCAAGCAGTCTCATACATGTTAAATGTGTTATAGTATATCCTAGATACAATATACGTGTGTAGGACCGAATTTCTTGTTGCACAGGAAAAATTGGATTCAGAAGGTAAAAATAACCTGGTGAGAAAAAACAAAAGTGCAAACAGTTTACACTCATTTCCCACTGTTCCTTTTCTTGGTGTAACTGAGTTTATCCATGAACTGGAACTGAATTAGATCTTCTCTTTGTTGAAGATATAGATTTCCATCAGACTACATCTTCATACACTATCATTGTTGAAGTGTATAATGATCTGCCCATTTCACTTAGCATCAGTTCATGTCAGTCTCTCCAAGCCTCTCTGTATTCATGCTGCTGGTCATTTTGTATAGAACAATAATATTGCATAAAATTCATATACCACAATTTAATTTGCCATTCTCCAACTAGTGGGATTCCCTTCAATTTCCATTTTCTAGCCATTATGAAAAGGGTTGCTACAAACATTTTTGCATGTAGGAGTTCCTTTCCCTTCTTTGGTATTTCTTTGGGAAATAAGCCCCGTAGTAGCACTGCTGGGTCAAAGGGTATACACAGTTTGATAACTTTTTGGGCATAATTCCAGATTGCTCTCCAGAATGGTTGGATTCTTTCACAGCTCGACTAACAATGCATCAGTGTCCCAGTTTTCCCACAGCCCATGCAACAGTCATCATTATTTTTTCCTGTCATCATAGCCAATCTGAAAGGTGTATGTATAGTGGTATCTCAGAATTGTCTTAATTTGCATTTCTCTGATCAATAGTGATTTGGAACACTCTTTCATATGAGTGGATATAGTTCATCATCTGAAAATTGTCTGTTCATATCCTTTGAACATTTATCAATTGGAGAATGGCTTGATTTCTTACAAATTAGAGTCTGTTCTCCATATAATTTGGAAATGAGGCCTTTATCAGAACCTTTAACTGTAAAAAATATTTTCACAGTTTGCTACTTCCCTTCTAATCTTGTTTGCATTAGTTTTGTTTGTACAAAAGCTTTTCAATTTTATGTAATCAAAATTTTCTATTTTATGATCAATAATGATCTCTAGTTCTCCTTTGGTCACAAATTCCTTCCTCCTCCACAAGTCTGAGAGGTAAACTATCCTATGTTCCTCTAATTTATTTATGCTCTTGTTCTTTATGCCTAAATCATGGACCCATTTTGATCTTATCTTAGTATGTGGTGTTAAGTGTGGGTCTATGCCTAGTTTCTGCCATACTAATTTCCAGTTTTCCGTACAGTTTTTGTCTAATTTTGTCTAATTTATAAGAAATCAAACCATTCTCCAATTGATAAATGGTCAAAGGATATGAACAGACAATTTTCAGATGATGAAATTGAAACTATTTCCACTCATATGAAAGTGTTCCAAATCACTACTGATCAGAGAAATGCAAATTTAAAAAAGTCTTGAGATACCACTACACACTTGTCAGATTGGCTAAGATGACAGGAAAAAATAATGATGAATGTTGGAGGGGCTGTGGGAAAACTGGGACACTGATACATTGTTGGTGGAGTTGTGAAAGAATCCAACCATTCTGTAGAGCAATCTGGAATTATGCCCAAAAAGTTTCCAAACTGTGCATACCCTTTGATCCAGCAGTGCTACTACTGGGATTATATCTCAAAGAAATACTAAAGATGGGAAATGAACCTATATGTGTCAAAATGTTTGTGGCAGCTCTTTTTGTAGTTTCTAGAAACTGGAAAATGAATGGATGCCTATCAACTGGAGAATGGTTGGTTAAATTATGGTATATGAATGTTATGGAATATTATTGCTTTGAAAGAAATGACCAGCAGGTTGAATACAGAGAGGCCTGGAGAGACTTACATGAACTGTGCTGAGTGAAATGAGCAGAAATCAGGAGATCACTATACACTTCAACAACGATACTGTATGAAGTTATATTCTTATTGAAGTGGATATCTTCAACATAAAGAAGATCTAATTCAGTTCCAGTTGATTAATGATGGACAGAAATAGCTACACCCAGAGAAGGAACACTGGGAAAGGAGTGTAAAATGTTTGCACTATTGTCTTTCTAACCAGGTTACTTATATCTTTGGAATACAATTCTTACCGTGCAACAAGAAATTTAGTTTTACACACATATATTGTATCTAGGTTATCCTGTAACACATTTAATATATATGAGATTGTCTGTCATCCAGGGGAGGGAATAGAGGGAGGGAGAAGAAAATTTGGAAAAGTGAATACAAAGGATAATGTTGTAAATGCATATGTACTGTCAAAAATTATAATTATAAAATTAATAAATTATAAATAAAATAAAATAAAATAAAATAATTCTCTCAAAAATAAAAATATAAGAAATAAAAAAAGGAATAATCCATTAATTCCTATACTCTCAAGTGTTTTTAGTGGGAATCGATGTTGGATTTAATCAAATGCTTTTTCTGTTTCTATTGAGATGATCATATGTTTCTTGTTAATTTGATTATTAATATGGTCAGTTATAATAATAATTTTCCTAATATTAAACCAACCCTGATACAAATCGTACTTGATCATGGTGTATTATCCTGGGGATGATTTTCTGTAGCCTTTTGCTAATATCTCATTTAAGATTTTAGCATCAATATTCATTAAGGAGATTGGTCTATAGTTTTCTTTCTCAGTTTTCAACCTACCTGGTTTAGGTATCCGTACCATGTCTGTGTCATAAAAGGAATTTGGTAGAACTCCTTCATTCCCTATTTTTTGAAATAGTTTATATAACATTAGGTCTAATTGTTCTTTAAATGTTTGGTAGAATTCACATGTAAATCCATCTGGCCCTGGGGACGTTTTCTTAGGGAGCTGATTAATAGCTTGTTGTATTTCTTTTTCTGAAATGGAACTACTTAAGCAATCTCCTTCCTCCTTTGTTAATCTGGGAAGCTTATATTTTTGGAGGTAGTCATCCTTAGGTTGTCAAATTTATTGACATAAATTTGGGCAAAATAACTCCTAATTATCTCTCTAATTTCCTCTTCATTGGTGGAAAGATCCCCCTTTTCATTTTTAAGACTAACAATTTGATTTTACTCTTTCCTTTTTCTGATCAGATTTACCAGAGGTTTATCTATTTTATTAGTTTTTTTCATAGAACAAACTCAGTTTTATTTATTAATTCAATAGTTTATTTTTTTTTACTTTCAATATTATTAATTTATCCTTTTAATTTTAGAATTTCAAGTTTAGTATGTGATTGGGGGTTTTAAATTTGGTCTTTTTCTAGCTTTTTAAGTTGCATGCCTAATTCAATGATCTTTTCTTTCTCTATTTTCTTCAAGGAAGCCTCTAAAGATATAAAATTTCCTCTCATTACTGCTTTAGTTGCATCCCACGAATTTTGGTATGATGTCTCATCATTGTCATTATCTTGAGTGAAATTATTGTGTCTATAAATTGCTGTTTTAGCCAATCATTATTTAAGATGAGATTATTTACTTTCCAGTTACTTTTTGGTCTATTTACCCCTAACTTTTTCTTTTTCTTTTTTATTAATTTTATAATTATAACATTTTTGACAGTACGTATGCATAGGTAATTTTTACAACATTATCTCTTATAGTCCCTTTTGTTCCGATTTTCCCATCCTTCTCTCCACCCTCTCTTCTAGATGGCAGGCATTCCCATATATATTAAATATGTTATAGTATATCCTAGGTACAATATATAATGTGCAGAACAAAATTTTTGTTGTTGTTGTTGTTGTTCTTGAAAAGGAAGAATTGGATTTGGAAGGTGAAAATAAACTGGGTAGAAAAACAAAATACTGAAACAAATGCTAATAGTTTACACTCCTTTCCAGTGTTCATTATCTGGGTGTAGCTGATTCTGTCCATCACTGATCAATTGGAATTGGATTAGCTCTTCTTTATATTGAAGATATCCACTTCCATCAGAATACATCCTCATACACTATCATTGTTGAAGTTTATAATGATCTCCTAATTCTGCTCATTTCACTTAGCATCAGTTGACGTAAGTCTCCAAGCCTCTCTGTGTTCATCCTGTTGGTCATTTCTTACAGAACAATAATATTACATAACATTCATATACCATAGTTTGCCCACCCATTCTCTAATTGATGGGCATCCATTCATTTTCCAGTTTTTAGCCACTAAAAAAAGGGCTGCCTCTAACAGCCTTTCCCTTCTTTAGTATTTCCTTGGGATATGAGCCCAGTAGTAGCACTGCTGGATCAAAGGGTATGCACAGTTTGAAACTTTTTGGGCATAATTCCAGATTGTTCTCCAAAATGGCTGGATTCTTTCAAAACTCCACCAACAATGCATCACTGTTCCTGTTTTACCACATCCCCTCCAACATTCATCATTATTTGTTTCTGTCATTTTAGCCAATCTGATAAGTGTAGAGGTATCTCAGAGTTGTCTTAATTTGAATTGCTCTGATCAATAGTGATTTGGAACATTGTTTCATATGAGTGGAAATAGTTTCAAATTCATCATCTGAAAATTGTTCATATCCTTTGACCATTTATCAATTGGAGAATGGCTTGATTTCTTATAAATTAGAATCAATTCTCTCTATATTTTGGAGATGAGACCTATATAAAAACCTTTAACTGTAAAAATGTTTTCCCAATTTGTTACTTCCCTTCTAATCTTGTTTGCATTAGTTTTGTTTGTGCAAAAGCTTTTTAATTTGATGTATTCAAAATGTTCTATTTTGTGATCAATAATGATCTCTAGTTCTCCGTAGGTTACAAATTCCTTCCTCCTCCACAAGTCTGAGAGGCAAACTATCCTATTTTCCTCGAATTTATTTATGATCTCGTTCTTTATGCCTAAATATGGACCCATTTCGATCTTATCTTAGTATGTGGTGTTAAGTGTGGATCTATGCCTAGTTTCTGCTAAACTAATTTCCAGTTTTCCCAACAGTTTTTGTCAAATAATGAATTCTTATCCTAAAAGTTGGGATCTTTGGGTTTGTCAAACACTAGATTGCTATGTTTATTCACTATCTTGCCCTGTGAACCTAACCTATTCCACTGATCAACTAGTCTATTTCTTAGTCAATAGCAAATGGTTTTGTTTTAGATCAGGTATAACTAGGCCACCTTGATTTGATATTTTTTTTTTTTTTTTCATTACTTCCCTTGAAATTCTAGACATTTTTTTCTTTCATATGAATTTTGTTGTTATTTTTTCTAGGTCATTAAAATAGTTTCTTGGGAGTCTGATTGGTATAGCATTAAATAAATTGATTAGTTTAGGGAGTATTGTCATCTTGATTATATTCGCTCAACCTATCCAAGAGCACTTAATGTCTTTCCAATTATTTAAATCTGATTTTATTTTTGTGGCAAGTGTTTTGTAATTTTGCTCATATAATTCCTGACTTTCCTTTGGCAGATATATTGCCAAATATTATAAACTGTTGTCATTTTGTATGGAATTTCTTTTTGTATCTTTTGATGTTGGATTGTGTTGGTAATGTATAAAAATTCTGAGGATTTATGTGGATTTATTTTGTATCCTGCCACTTTGCTAAAATTCTGAATTATTTCTAATTACTTTTTAGCAGTGTCTTTGGGGTTCTCTAAGTATACTATCATATCATCTGCAAAGAGTGATAGTTTGATTTCCTTATTACCTACTCTAATTCTTTGAATCTCTTTCTTGGCTAGCATTTCTAGTACAATATTGAATTGTAATGGTGATAGTGGGCAACCTTGTTTCACTCCTGATCTTACTGGGAAAGGTTCCAGTTTATTGCCATTACATATGATGTTTACTGATGGTTTTTAATATATGCTCGTTATTATTTTAAGGAAAAGTCATTTATTCCTATACTCTCAAGTGTTTTTAGTAGGAATGGATGTTGTATTTTATAAAATGCTTTTTCTGCTTCTATTGAGATGATCATATGATTTTTGTTAATTGGGTTATTGATATAGTTGATTATGCTAATAGTTTTCCTAATATTGAACCAGGCCTGCATTCCTGGTATAAATCCCACTTGGTCATAGTGTATTATCCTGAGGATGATTTTCTGTAGTCTTTTTGCTAATATTTTATTTAAGATTTTAGCATCAATATTCATTAGGGAGATTGGTGTATTATTTTCTTTCTCAGTTTTCAACCTATATGGTTTAGGTATCAGTACCATGTGTGTGTCATAAAAGGAATTTGGTAGGACTCCTTCAATCCCTATTTTTTCAAATAGTTTATATAGCATTGGATTTTAGTATATAGCATTCATTGTTCTTTAAATATTTGGTAGAATTCACATGTAAATGAATTCTGGTCCTGGGGATTTTTTCTTAGGGAGTTGGTTAATAGCTTGTTCTATTTCTTTTTTTCTGAAATGGGTCTATTTAGACTATTTACTTCTTCCTCTGTTAATCTGGGAAAGCTATATTTTTGAAGGTATTCTTCCATTTCATTTACGTTATCTTATTTATTGGCATAAAGTTGGGCAAAGTAGTTCCTAATTATTGTTTTAATTTTGTCTTCAGTAGTGTTGAGTTCTCCCTTTTCTTTTTTAAAAGTAACAATTTGCTTTTCCTCTTTCCTTTTTTAAAACAGATTTACTAAGACTGTCTATTTTGTTGTTTTTTCATAGAACCAAGTCTTAGTTTTATTAATTAATTCAATAGTTTTTTTTACTTTCAATTTTATTAATCTCACTTTTTATTTAAAGAATTTCAAGTTTCATGTTTGTCTGGGGGTTTTTAATTTGTTCCTTTTCTAGCATTTTTAGTTGTAAGCCCAATTTGTTGACCTTATTTTTCTCTATTTTATGCAAGTAGGCTTCTAGAGATATAAAACTTCCCCTCATTACTACTTGGGCTGTATCCCATACATTTTTGTAGGATGTCTCATTATTGTCATTTTCTTGGGTGAAGTTATTATGTCTATGATTTGCTGTTTCACCCAATCATTCTTTAGAATGAGATTATTTAGTTTCCAATTATTTTTTGGTCTATTTCCCCCTGGCTTTTTATTGAATGTAATTTTTTTTGCATTGTGGTCTGAAAATGATGCATTTACTATTTCTGCCTTACTGCATTTGATATTGAGGTTTTTATGTCCTAGTATATGATCAATTTTTCTATAGATTCCATGAACTGCTGAGAAGAAAATGTACTCTTTTCTGTTTCCATTTAGCTTTCACAAAAGATCTATCATATCAAACTTTTCTACTATTCTATTTACCTCTTTGACTTCTTTATTATTTATTTTGTGGTTTGATTTATCTAATTCTGAGAGTGCAAGTTTGAGATCTCCCACTATTAGTTTTGCTGTCTATTTCTTTTTGCAGCTCTCATAATTTCTCTTTTAAGAATTTAGATGCTGAACCACTTGGTTCCTATATGTTTAATCTTGATACTGATTCATTATCTATGCTACCCTTTAGCGGGATGTAATGCCCTTCCTTATCTCTTTTAATTAGATCAATTTTTGTTTTTGCTTGATCTGAGATGAGGATGACTATCCCTGCTTTTTTTATTTCACCTGAAGCATAGTAGATTCTGCTCCACCCTTTTACTTTTATTCTGAATGTATCACCCTGCTTGAGGTTTGTTTCCTGTAAACATCATATAGTGGGATTTTGGCTTTTAATCCAGTCTGGTAACTGCTCCTCTTTATGGGGGAGTTTACCCTATTCACATTTATGGTTAGAATGACTAATTCTATATTTCTTGACATCCTGTTAACCCCTGCTTATGATATTCTCCTTTCCTTCCCTCTTACCCCCTTCCCCAGTATTAAACTTGTGAGCACCACTTGTTTTTCACAACCCTCCCTTTTTAGTATCCCTCCCCCACTTTAATGTTCCTCCCCCTATTTTACCCCTTTTCCTCACATTTTCTGTATTCCCTTCCCCTTAGCTTACTCCTTCCCTCCCACTTTTCAATAAAGTGGAAGAAGTTTCACCATAAATTGTATGTGTATTGATACACACTATGTTCATCCTCCTCCTTTCTTTCTCTCAGATATACCTTTGCCTCTTCATGAGATGTAGTACCACCACTTTATCCTTTTTTATGATATAATTTCCTTTCTACCTCTGGTTTCTAGGACAAATTATACATGTGTTGTTTATATATCTTTATGGCAGAAATATAGTTCTCAAGATTTCTTTTTACCTTTTCAGAAATCTCCTGAGTTCTGTATTTGAAGACCAAACATTTTGTGTAGGTCTGGTTAGGCCTTCCTCTACAGACTGTGGGAGACACCATCGAGGCACTAACAGGACAGCTATGGCTGTGCTGGGTCTGCGCTCTGTCACTCTGGCTGGGGATGGTGGTGGCTGGGTCCTGAGAGATGCTAGCTTTCCTGGATTTTATTCTTTACCTCCTGTGTTTGTACCTTCTCTGCTTATCCTGGCTTGTTGCCAAGGGAATATCCACAATGGGTTAAAGGTCATTTCTCAGAAAGGGAAGAGATCACACCCCTCCCCCCTGGGGTCCGCACAATGTGAGCTGCCTGCTTCACTCTGGCTGCTTGCCCTCAGTCTGTGCCCAGTCTGTTCATCCTTTCCCCCGAGCAAACACAGACCTTTTTTGGTGAATTTCAAGGATATCTTCTGTTGGTGATTATTTGTGGTTTTCTTTTACGGTCAACCATTAATTCTGAGGCTTGTCATGAAGTAAATTCTGAGAGAAAATGGGGAGCTCAAGCAACTTTGTGCCTCCTCTCTGCCATCTTCCTAACTTTTTCTTGAATGCAGTTTTTTTTTTTTTGCATTGTTATCTGAAAAGAAAGCATTTACTATTTCTGCCTTCCTACATTTAATTTTGAGATCTTTACGTCCTAGTATATTTTTGTAAAGGTTCCATGAATTGCTGAGAAGAAAGTACACTCCTTTCTATCACCATTCAGTTTTCTCCAATGATCTGTTATACCTAATTTTTCTAATTACCTCTTTAATTTCTTTCTTATTTGTTTTGTGGCTTGATTTATCCAATTCTGAGAGTACAAGGTTGAGATAGTTTTGCCTTCTATTTCTTCTTGCAACTCTCTTAATTTCTCCTTTAGGAAGTTAGATGCTATATACCACTTGGTGCATATATGTTTAGTATTGGTATTGCTTCATTGTCTATGCTACCCTTTAGCGGGATATAGCTTTCTTACTTATCTCTTTTAATTAGATCAATTTTTGCTTTTGCTTAACCTGAGATAAGGTTGGCTACCCCTGATTTTTTGACTTCACCTGAAGCATAACAGATTCTGCTCCAGCCTTTTACCTTTACTCTGTATATTTCCCTGCTTTAAATGTGTTTCCTGTAAACAACATATTGTAAGGTTCTGACTTTTGTTCCAGTCTACTATCTGCCTCACTTAATGGGAGAGTTCACCCCATTCACATTTATAGTTACTTCCTGCCATCATAATATCCCCGGATTATGTTTTTTTTTTTTTTTTCCCTTGTCTCTCCTAAATCCCTTCCCCAGTATTAAACTTATCGGCCCACTTGTGTCATGTAGCCCTCCCTATTTAGTATCCCTGCCTCCTCCCTTTAGATTCCTTCCCCCTTTTTGTACCTTTCCCTTATTACTCTTTTCTTTTTTCCTTTTTTTCTCCCACTTTTTAGTGAGGTGAGAGATAATTCTCTGTAAAACAGATATGTCAATTATTTTCTCTTTGAGCCAGCTCTGATGAGAGTAAGATTCACACAATGTTCCTCCCCCTCTCTAATTTCTCTCAGATCTGATAAGTTTTTTTTTTTTTTTTTTGCCTCTTCATAGGATGTAGTTTCCCTTTTTTTTTTTTTAATCTCCCCTTTCCCCTTTTTCTGATACTATCCCCTTTCCATTTCTATTTCCCTTTTTTATGTTATATCAATAAAATCAACTTATACATGTGGACTTTATGTATATCCACATTAGAAATGTATTTCTCAAGAGATCCTTTTACCTTTCTCTGCTTCTCTTGGTTGGAGATCAAACTTTTTGTTTAGATCTGGTTTTTCTTCTTAGAAACAAATGAAATTCATCTGTTTCATTAAATTTCCACCTTCTTCCATGGAAGAAAATGCTCAATTTGGCTGGGTAGTTTATTCTTGGTTGCATTCCAAGTTCTTTTGCCTTTCAGAATATCAGAATCCATGCCCTTTGATCCTTTAGTGTGGATGCAGCCAGATATTAAGTGACCCTTATTGTGTCACCTCTATATTTAAATTGTTTTTTTCCTGGCTGCTTGTAATATTTTTTCCTTAGTCTGATAGTTCTGAAGTATGGCCACAATATTCCATGGAGTGTTTTCTTTTTATGGTCTTTTTCAGAAGGTTGTTTGATGAATTCTTTCTTTTTTTTTTTTTTTTAAATTTTTTATTATATCTATATTTTTATAATATTATCCCTTGTATTCATTTTTCCAAATTATCCCCCCCTCCCTCTATTCCCTCCCCCCGATGACAGGCAATCCCATACATTTTACATGTGTTACAATATAGTCTAGGTACAATACATGTGTGTGAATATCATTTTCTTGTTGCACAATAAACATTAGAATCCGAAGGTACATGCAACCTGGGCAGACAGATATTAGTGCTAACAATTTACATTCACTTCCCAGTGTTTCTTCTCTGGGTGTAGCTACCTCTGTCCATCATTGATCAACTGGAAGTGAGTTGGATCTTCTTTATGTTGAAGATTTCCACCTCCATCAGAATACATCCTCATACAGTATTGTTGTTGAAGTGTACAGTGATCTTCTGGTTCTGCTCATTTCCCTCAGCATCAGTTGATTTAAGTCTCTCCAAGCCTCTCTGTATTCCTCCTGCTGGTCATTTCTTACAGAGCAATAATATTCCATAACCTTCATATACCACAATTTACCCAACCATTCTCCAACTGATGGACATCCATTCATCTTCCAGTTTCTAGCTACAACAAAAAGAGCTGCCACAAACATTTTGGCACATATATGTCTCTTTCCGCTCTTTAGTATTTCTTTGGGATATAATCCCAGTAGTAGCGCTGCTGGGTCAAAGGGTACGCACAGTTTGATAACTTTTTGGGCATAATTCCAGATTGCTCTCCAGAATGGCTGGATTCTTTCGCAACTCCACCAGCAATGTATTAGTGTCCCAGTTTCCCCACATCCCCTCCAACATTCATCATTATTTGTTCCTGTCATCTTAGCCAATCTGACAGGTGTGTAGTGGTATCTCAGAGTGGTCTTAATTTGCATTTCTCTGATCAGCAGTGATTTGGAACACTCTTTCATGGGAGTGGATATAGTTTCAATTTCTTCCTCTGAGAATTGTCTGTTCATATCCTTTGACCATTTATCAATTGGAGAATGGTTCGGTTTCTTATAAATTAGGGTCAGTTCTCTATATATTTTTGAAATGAGACCTTTGTCAGAACCTTTGTTTTTAAAACTATTTTCCCAATTTGTTACTTCCCTTCTAATCTTGTTTGCATTAGTATTATTTGTACAGAAACTTTTTAGTTTGATGTAATCAAAATCTTCTATTTTGTGATCAATAATGATCTCTAGTTCTCCTCTGGTCATAAATTCCTTCCTCCTCCACAAGTCTGAGAGGTAGATTATCCTCTGTTCCTTTAATCTATTTATTATCTCCCTCTTTATGCCTAAATCATGGACCCATTTTGATCTTATCTTGGTATATGGTGTTAAGTGTGGATCCATATCAAATTTCTGCCATACTAATTTCCAGTTTTCCCAACAGTTTTTTCCGAATAATGAATTTTTATCCCTAATGTTGGTATCTTTGGGTTTGTCAAAGATTAGGTTGCTATATATGTATCCTTTTTTGTCCTTTGTATCTAATCTGTTCCACTGATCTACCGTTCTATTTCTTAGCCAATACCAAATGGTTTTGGTGACTGCTGCTATATAATATAGCTTTAGATCAGGTACACTTAGACCACCTTCCTCTGAGTTTTTTTTCATTAGTTCCCTTGCAATTCTCGACCTTTTATTCTTCCATATGAATTTTGTTGTTATTTTTTCTAGGTCATTGAAATAGTTTCTTGGGAGTCTGATTGGTATAGCACTAAATAAATAGATTAGTTTGGGGAGTATTGTCATCTTTATTATATTCGCTCGGCCTATCAAAGAGCACTGAATGTCTTTCCAATTATTTAAATCTGATTTTATTTTTGTGGCAAGTGTTTTGTAATTTTTCTCATATAATTCCTGACTTTTCTTTGGTAGATGGATTCCCAAATACTTTATACTCTCAACATTTGTTTGGAATGGAATTTCTCTTTGTATCTCTTGCTGTTGCATTTTGTTAGTGATATATAAAAATGCCGAGGATTTATGTGGATTTATTTTGTATCCTGCCACTTTGCTGAAATTTTGAATTATTTCTAGTAGCTTTTTAGCAGAGTCTTTGGGGTTCTCTAAGTATACCATCATGTCATCTGCAAAAAGTGACAGTTTAATTTCCTCATTTCCTACTCTAATTCCTTGGATCTCTTTCTCTGCTCTTATTGCCGAGGCTAGCGTTTCTAGTACTATATTGAAAAATAATGGTGATAGTGGGCAAACTTGTTTCACTCCTGATCTTACTGGGAAAGGTTGCAGTTTATTTCTATTGCATATTATGCTTACTGAAGGTCTTAAATATATGCTCCTGATTATTCTAAGGAATAGTCCATTTATTCCTATACTCTCAAGAGTTTTTAGTAGGAATGGATGTTGGATTTTGTCAAATGCTTTTTCTGCATCTATTGAGATGATCATATGGTTCTTATTAATTTGATTATTAATATGGTCAATTATATTAATAGTTTTCCTAATATTAACCAGCCCTGCATTCCTGGAATAAATCCTACTTGATCATAGTGTATTATCCTGGAGATGATTTTCTGAAGTCTTTTTGCTAATATCTTATTTAAGATTTTAGCATCAATATTCATTAAGGAGATTGGTCTATACTTTTCTTTCTCAGTTTTCGATCTACCTGGTTTAGGTATCAGTACCATGTCTGTGTCATAGAAGGAGTTTGGTAGGACTCCTTCATCCCCTATTTTTTCAAATAATTTATATAACATTGGGACTAATTGTTCTTTAAATGTTTGGTAGAATTCACATGTGAATCCATCTGGCCCTGGGGATTTTTTTCTGGGGAGTTGATTAATAGCTTGATCTATTTCTTTTTCTGAAATGGGACTATTTAAGCAATTTATCTCCTCCTCTGTTAATCTAGGGAGCCTATATTTTTGGAGGAAGTCATCCATTTCACTTAAATTATCAAATTTATTGGCATAAAGTTGGGCAAAGTAACTCCTTATTATTTCTCTAATTTCCTCTTCATTGGTGGAAAGATCCCCCTTTTCATTTGTAAGACTATCAATTTGATTTTCCTCTTTCTTTTTTTTGATCAAATTTACCAAAGGTTTATCTATTTTATTGGCTTTTTCATAAAACCAACTCTTGGTTTTATTTATTAATTCAATAGTTTTTTTACTTTCAATATTATTGATTTCTCCTTTTAATTTTTGTATTTCAAGTTTAATTTTTGGTTGGGGGTGATGAATTCTTTCAATGCTTATTTTCCCTTCTGATTCTGTTACCTTTGGGCAGTTCTCTTTGATTATTTCCTGTAAAATAGTATCTAGGCTCTTTTTTTCATCATAATTTTCTGGAAGTCCAATAATCCTCAGATTATCTCTCCTAAATCTATTTTCCAAGTCTGTTGTTTTTTCCTAGTAGATATGTGATATTTCTTTCTATTTTTTTCATTTTTTTGGTTTTGCTTGACTGATTTTTAATGTCTCAGGGAATCATTCACTTCTATTCATTCCATTCTGATTTTTAATGAATTATCCTCATTAGCTTTTTTTTTTTTTTTTTTTTTTTTTAACTTCTTTTTGTATATTTCCAATTGAATTTTTAAATGAGTTATTTTGCTCTTTGGAAATTTTTCCATTTCACTATTTTTTTTTAAGTGAGTTATTTTCTTTTTCTAATTCACAAATTCTACTTTCCTGGGAGTTCTTTATCTTTTCAAATTCACAAATTCTGTTTTCCTGCACTTCCTGTGAATTTTTTCCTATTCACCTTTAAGGAAGTTGTTTACCTTTTCCAGTTCACCTTTCAGGAAGTGATTGCTCTCTTGCATAGCTTCTCTTTCCTTTTCCCATTTTTCTTCTAGCTTCCTTTTAAGATTTTAATAGTCTCTTCTAGGAAAGCCTTTTGTGTTGGGGACCAACAACTGTCTGGAGACTCTCTGCTCTTAGTCTCCTCGGGGTTGAAAACCTTCTCTCTTTCTGTGTAGAAACTGTCAATTTTCCTTTTAATTTTTTTACTTATTTTTTTCAAGCCTGTAAGGTCTGCCTTCAGGGCCAGGAGGTTATCAGCTTCCTCTGCAGAACAGGGATAAGAGTATGGCTGTCCTGTCAACCAGCTACAAGGTGTGGCCAAGTACAGGAATGCTCTGGGAAATAGTTCCCCAACAGAAGTAAGTGAGGTCTGCACAGCGAGGCTGTGGGGGATGCCCTGCTAAGAACCCCACTGTGTGGCTTAACAATTGCCTTGAGGCAAGAGTGTGAGCAGTGAAAGTGTCACTACCCCAATCTGAAGCTGCTCTGGGGCTGTGGGTATTAACAGCTGACCAGCTGAATATCCCTTCTCAGACCCAAAGTTTTTCTGCTTCAGAAGCACAGTCTTCCTGTGGAGGTTCTGTTGCCCCAGGCTGAGCCCCGCACTGTGCAGATTAGAGGCTGGCCCAGGCTGCACCCCTTGCTGTGTAGATTTGCTGCTGCCCTGGCCATGCTTCAACGTGCAGCTGCACAGTTCACTGGTCTATGCTGAGTCACTTCCGGTTGGGGGGGTGGGGTATAGTACTGGCATTTTTAGAGTACCCTGCACCTCTGGTTCTAATCTCTGTGCTGCTCCCCTGATTTACAATCAAGGCAAAGCAGTCAGCCTCTGGCAGGGTCGTTTCCACTGCTCTTCTAGTCACAGAGGCTATCTCCATCCCTGGTCTACTCAGGATGCCAAACTTTCCTATTTCTCTGTCTGCTGCTGGTCTATTCCGGACCCTCAGATAAACCTTCCATATTATCTTCAGCTGATAAGTCATTGCACCTTTAATCTTCATGAATTTCACCAGTCAAGCATTATTTTTGAGGCTAAGTTCAAGGATTGGTAGTGAGGGCAAGAGAGAGGAGCTTAAAGAACATGTGTCTTCTCCACCATCTTGGCTCTGCCTCTCTGGGCATTTCTTTTTCTTTCTTTTTTTAAATTATAGCTTTTTATTTAGAAATTATATGCATGGGTAAATTTATGCCCATTACATATGATGCTTACTGATGGTTTCAAATAAATTTTACTGATTATTTTAAGGAAAAGTCCATGTATTCCTATACTCTCAATTGTTTTTAATAGGAATAGATTTTGGATTTTATCAAATGCCTTTTCTGCACCTATTGAGATGATCATATAGTTTTTGTTAATTTGGTTATTGATATAGTCAATTATGTTAATAGTTTTCCTAATATTGAACCAGCCTACATTCCTAGTATGAATCCTACTTGGCCATGGTGTATTATTCTGGGGATGGTTTTCTGTAATCTTTTCCCTAATATTTTATTTAAGATTGTTGCATCAATATTCATTAGGGAGATTGGTCTATAATTTTCTTTCTCTATTTTCAACCTACCTGATTTGGGTATCAGTACCATGTCTGTGTTATAAAAGGAATTTGATTGGACTCCTTCATTCCCTATTTTTTCAAGTAGTTTATATATCATTGGAATGAATTGTTTTTTAAATGTTTGGTAGAACTTACCTGTAAATCCAGATGGTCCTGGAGATTTTTTTAGGGAGTTGATTAATAGCTAGTTCTATTTCTTTTTCTGAAATGGGACTATTTAAGCAATTTACTTCCTTCTCTGTTAATCTGGGAAGCCTATATTTTTGAAGGTAGTCATACATTTCACTTAGGTTATCAAATTTATTGGCATAAAGTTGGGCAAAGTAACCTCTAATTATTGCTCTTATATCCTCTTCATTAGTAGATTGTTCTCCCTTTTCATTTTTAATAATAACATTTTGATTTTCCTATTTCCTTTTTCTAACAAAATTTCCCAAAGGTTTAACTATTTTGTTGGTTTTTTCATAAAACCAACTTTTAGTTTTATTTGTTAATAAAATTGTGTTTTTACTTTCAATTTTATTAATTTCTCCTTTTAATTTTAGAATTTCAAGTTTAGTATTTGAATGGGAGGTTTTAATTTGCTCTTTTTCAAGATTTTTAAGTTGCAAGCTCAATTCATGATCTTCTCTTTCTATATTTTATTCAGGTAAGCCTCTAGAGATATACAATTTCCCCTTATTATCACATTGGCTTCATCCCACATTTCAGGGAGTTGCTTCCTTTTTATAATCTTTCTTTTAAAGAGTTATATGCCTTTTCCATACTCTCTTGCAGAGCTTCTCTTTCCTTTTTCCACATTTCTTCTAGCTCTCTTTTAAGATCTTTTAAAATTTCTTCTAGCAGAGCCTTGTTTGGTGGGGACCAGGTTAAATCCCCCTTTGGAGTTTTGTCTGGAGACTATCTGCTATTAGTTTCCTCGGGGTTGGAAATCTGCTTTCTTTCTGTATAAAAGTTATCTATAGTTATAGATAGCTGCTTTGCTTTTTTACTCATTAAAAACAAAACAAAACAAAACAAAAAAAAACCTTTGAGATCTTCCTTTAGGGCACGGAGGTTTCGAGATTCCTTTACAGTGGCTGTCCTGTAAACATGTGACGAAGAGTGGCTAGGCTATGAAAGAGTGGCCTTTCTAAGGAAGTGCAACTGCCCTGGCAAGAGAGGTGGTCCTGGGAAGTGTGGCAGCACTATGATGATGCTGAGTCACTCCCAGTGCTGGGTGGGTATGCCCAGGTCCTGTGAAACTCTGGCATTTTTGGGTATGTTCTACCTTTTGCGTTAGTGCACTTTATCTGCTGATCTACTGCTTTGCAACCAAAGCAGAACAGCCAACCTATGGTAGACTCCTCCCTGTAAATTCTCTGTGCTTGGAGACTACATCCCGCCCCCCCCAGTCCATTCAGTGTGCCCTGGCCTCCATGTTCTGCTTCCCTGCCTGCTCTGGCCTCCTCCCACCCATCAAGAGAGACTTTTGCTGTTCAACTTCCAGATTATCTTCTGCTGGTAATTTGTTGTACTTACAGTATTTGTGATCAAACATTATTTCAAATGCTGAATTTTGTATTCAGTAGTGAGGGTAGAAGGGGAGCTCAAAATGAAGTGTGTGTCCCTCCATCATCTTTGCTTCACCCCCTCAACAAGTATTTATTTAGCTTCCATTAAGTGCTAGGAAATATGCTAGTTTCTGGGAATATAAATATATGAAACAATTTATATTAAAGATGTTCTTAAATTTTAAAGGGAATACAACAATGAATGATGGACAGGTTGAAAGAGCTGAGGTAAAGGGTTTATACCTAATTAGCAGTGAAAGACAAAATAGTAACACATATTTAATTTATTTGAAGTAAGTAGTTTGCCACTTTTTGTCAAGCTGCTACTTATCACAATATCATGTTATTGACATTGTAATGATTACTTTAATCTTTAGTTATTTAAAAATAACTTTTAATAGAGTATTTCTCTTCCTTGGAGTTTAAATATAATTCTTGTGCCTATGGAAGTGTTAAAATAATCTTTGATTAATAGTTCTTCACATTGAAAAAAATGCAAATATTTACTGCCATCTTAGTTTGTAGCAAAAACAAACAAAAAAGCTGCATTGAGGCAATTTTCAGTTATCCAACTTAATTTGGTAGTTGAGAACTGTTGAATTTCACTTATGAAATAAAGTTCAGTGTAGTTGCAGCTATAGTCCTTTTTATGTCCATAATAAATGCCCTTTAGGGAGATAAAGACAGTGGGACTTTTTTACTCTGGCTATGTTTACTTTGTATCTCTCCTAGAAGAAATGGTCTTTTGAGAATGTGCTTTGTGTCTTTTATAAGAGAATATCATTTTTAAGATTGTGTTTGTGTATGGTTTAAATCTAGCTGACTTTACTTTCCTAGAATTTTTTCTCATAAATATTTAGGAGCCGTGGCCTGGTGTGGTACCCAAGATACTGCTTTTGAGAAAACTTTAACCTATCCTTGTTTAATATTGCAAACTTTTAGTTCCTGAAGTTTGTTTCTTCTAAAAATGTATTTGAATTTGTTATGAGGTGAAGGAGTATGTTTATTTGATTTTCATTCTGGCATTTGAATTCTGAATGATAGTGGCATACTTGCTCAGAGCTTGGCTATTAAGAATTTTCAGTGGTTGGAGTACTTATGTTTAAATGATGTGGGGAAACATTTAGTTGTATCTGCTAAGTAAAGGTGGTAAAAGCAGTGACCATAATGAAAGTTAGACAAATGGATAGAAATCAGAAAAATTCAAGGTAACGAATCATCCAAAAATTTTCTTATCTATTTTTGACTATGTTTTAGTGCTTCTGTTTGATTAAAGATTTGACAGTAATTTATGGAAGACACAACTGTTCAGACTAAATATTAAAACAAGAACTGTTTGAGTGAGGAAGATCTGAAGAATAACAGATGATTCATCCCTAATCTAAACTCTTACCTTAATAATTTTCTTTGTTGAAAAATAGGAAGCAATTGGGATATAAAGCTAAATATGAAACTGTCAAGGAGCTGTTATACTAATGAAGACACTATATACCACTATAAAATATAAATTTTAGACAGGAAGCATTATAGGTTGCTGAAGTTGTAAGGATTTTGAAGAAGTAGGGAATAGAAAATATTTCATATTGAAGGAGTACTGAAGTAGAAAGAGGAATTAGTGAAAGCATTTCAGTTATATGGGACAGTGAAAGCAAAGGAATGGAGATAGAAGATGTAGTGTATTGATACTGTAGTATATGAGAAGAATGGTAAATATAGCAGTCTGGTTTGACTGGAAGAAAAGCAAATGGTATAAGAAATTTGTTGCAGGCAGAACCAAAATGTTAGAGTAGAGAGCATAATGAAATCTCTCTAATTCCCTCTAAATAATTTTAAAATAACACTTCAAATCAAATTTTGAAGCAAGAGGGCAAAGGGGAAAGTGAGACTTTTTTTCCCAAGCAAAGACAACTTTTAGAAGTTGGAAGGAAAGCTCTATGTCATTAGGATCGGGACTGGCCCAGAGACCATATGGTGGCAACATCAACCATGGGCCTTGGAAATAGCAACAACAACTTTGAGGATTCTCAAGTCAGAAATAGAAAGGGTCACTTGCAATTGATCAGAAAAAGATTACAAGGAACTCCTATATTGGCAATGGGTCATGCATGAGAGGGCACTGTTTGGTAACTCCATTTCCTATACCCATTTTTAGCTCATAATTCCAGGACAGAGAAAGAAGTGCCTAAAGTTACAAAAAAAAAAAAAAAATTACTTGAGGAGTAATACTTTTGCAATCACAACGGATCATGGAACCTGGAACCTTTCTGGATAAAGAACCTAATGACCATACTACCCTCTAGGTCACACCACCTTAACAGCATTAAAAACTTCTAAAACTCCAGAACTTGCTCTGAAAACAGTAAGTCAAAAAAGCATAAAACAGTTATCCCTCCCCCGCAAAACAAACCACAAAAACAAACCCTTATTCAAATCCTCACTCTGGAAACAAAGCCACATTTTAACAGTTCAAAAGCAAGAATTAGTCTAAAGAAATAAGCAAACAACAATAAAGTAACCTGACAATAAATCTTGGTATGATCGATCAGAAGACAATGGAATTAAAAAGCTAACAAGCAAAACCTCAACAACAACAAAAGAAAAATTGAGTTGGACACAAGCCCAAAAAGGATTTTTCCGAAAAGGAAAATTTAAAGTGATTTTTAAAAATCAAATAAGAGTGATGGACAAAAAATTGGGGAAAAAATGAGTGAAGCAGGAAAATTATGAAAAGACAATGGTAAAAGAGACACCAAAATATTGAAGACAAAACAACTTAAAAGTAGATTTGATCAATTGAAAAATAGAGATACAACATTTTTCATATGAAAATAATTTTGCTTAATGAGCATAATTGGAGTTCCAGGGGTGGAGCTAAGATGGTAGAGTGAAGCCAGGAAGCTGCTTGAGCTTTTCCAGTTTTCCTCAAAAACCACATGAAACTAAGTCTCTGAATAGAGTCTGAGCAGGGATGAAACCACTCTCCAGCTAAAGATTAGAAGGATTTCAAGAAAGGTCAGTCTCACTGGGGTGAAAGGCATGTTTATCCCAGTACAGATGGTGTCCAGAAAGCCAATGAGAGAATTTTAGTCACAGCAGATCAACAACTGAAACCCTTGATCTTGGCTCAGTATCAGAGTAGACCAGTAAGGCAGTCTCCAGTTCTAGCTCAGAAGGCAAATTGACAGCCCAATGAAACTAGGCAGTTTCCTAGGGCTACCCCCTGCTATGAGCTAGATATCAAGCATCTCAAATCCAAAGCTCAGAACTGTACAAGAACCTTGGGACAGTGCCCCATGTAATCTAGGAGCAGACTTCATTTTTTGAAATCACATGATAGGAAAAAAAGAAAAGAGAGAGAGAGAGAGAGAGAGAGAGAGAGAGAGAGAGAGAGAGAGAGAGAGAGACATACAGAGACACACAAAGACAGAGAGACACAGAGAGACAGAGAGTAAATAGCTTAGAAAAGCAAGAACAAAAATTGACTGAAGAAAACAGTTCCTTAAAAAACACAATTGGTCCATTCTAGTTTTTAATGTATGATTTTCTTCAGTTAGCTTTTGTATTTCTTTTTCCATTTAATGAATTCTGCTTTTCAAAGTATATTCAGTGGATTCTTTTTGCATTTGACCAATTGTTTTTAAATTGTCTCTCCTGTATCTATCAAAAGGGAGGGTCTTGATAGAAGGGAGGGCAGAAATAGTAGGTGAAAGTTGAAAAAGAAGAGAAGGAGGAGTGATAGAAGTGGAGGGCAGGTTGAGGGCAGGATGGGTTAGAAACAAAATACTACTAAGGATCATGAAGATGGAAAGAGAGAAAAAAACACATATAGGGGAGAGAACATGATTGAGGGAAATGCACAGCTAGGAATCATAACTGTGAATGTGACTGGGATGAACTGTTCTCTAAAATGGAAGCAGATAGCAGAGTGGATTAAAAAAACAAACAAACAAAAACAACAACAACAAAAGAAAAAAGAAAAACAGAAAAACAGTATCCTAAGATATGTTCTTTACAAGAAACACATTTGAAATAGAGTTACTTACAGAGTAAGGGTAAAAGGCTGGATCAGAATTTATTATGATTCAGTTAAAGCCAGAAAAGAAAGTATGGACAGCAATTCTGATTTCAGATAAAGCAAAAATAAAAATGGATCTAATTAAAAGAGAGAATAAAGAACTACATTTTGTTAAAGGATATCATATTGATACTAAATGTATATGCACCAAGTGATACAGAATCCAAACTCTTAGAGAAATTAATCTAGTTATATAGTCAGTTGAGCACAGGAGATTAGTATCTTGCTCACAGCAGGAGATAGTCTATAGCCAGAAGAAATAGGTAGTGAAACTATACTGGGGGGGGGCTACCTCAGCCTCCTCAGAATTGGTAAATCTAACCACAAAATACTTAAGTATCATTTCTAATCATATGAAAAAATGATCTAAATCACTATTGATCAGAGAAATGAAAATTAAGACAACTCTAAGGTACCACTACATACCTCTCAGACAGAGATGACAGAAAAAGGTAATGATAAATGTTGGAAGGAATAGAGAAAACTGAGACACTAATTGATTGCTGTTGAAGTTTGGAATGATCCAACCATTCTAGAGAGCCATTTGGAACTATGCCCCAAAGTCTATAAAACAGTGCATACACTTTGATCCAACAGTAGCACTACTGGGTCTGTATCCCAGAGAAATCATAAATGAGGAAAAAGACCCACATATTCAAAAAACTGTTTTTTGGGGTTTTTTTTGGAATTGGAAAATTAGTAGATGCCCATCAATTTGTAAATGACTGAATAAATTATGGAATATGAAAACAATTCAATATTATTGTTTTATAAGGTAAAATGATGAACAAGTTGATTTTAGAAAGGCCTGGGAAGGTTTATATGAATGATGTTGAGTGAAACAAGCAGAATCAGAAATACACTCTATATAGGAACCGCAAGATTGTGCAATGATCAACTATGGCAGACTTGGTTCTTCAGCAAATCAGTACTCTAAAGCAATTTCAATAAACTTTGGATGGAAAACGCCATCTGCATCTAGAAAGAGAACTATGGAGACTAAATGCAAATCAATACATTATTTTCACTTTTTTTTCTTTTTCTTCTGTTTTTTTTTTTTTCCCCTTTTGTGGTTTTCCCCTTTTGTTCTTATTTTTCTCTCCTAACATGATTCATAAGGTAATATGTTAAAAATGGTTTTATGTATAACTGGAAAATTAAAAACAACAGTAAAATTTCTTGTTACTTGCCAAGAACTAGACTTCTGGATCTGTAGAATAGATTTGGTAATGTAGCATTTCATAAACCTCCAAATCCAAATATTTGGCATTGCAGTTCACCATTTGACAAAAACTTCTGGGAAAACTAATAAGAAGTTTGGTAGAAATTAGTCATAGATTAACATTTAACACAGTATATCAAAACAAGGTCAAACTAGTAAATGATTTAGACATAAAAAATAACAAATATTAGGGTATCATGGGAAAATGTGTCTATATTATCTATACCAGATATATGCATAGGTAATTTTACAACATTGACAATTACCAAGCCTTTTGTTCTAATTTTTCCCCTTCTCCCCCCCCCCCAGATGGCAGGTCGACCAATACATGTTAAAATGTTAGAGTATAAATTAAATAAAACATATGTATACATGACCAAACAGTTGTTTTGCTGTACAAAAAGAATCGGACTTTGAAATAGTGTACAATTAGCCTGTGAAGGAAATCCAAAATGGAGGCAGACAAAATTAGGGGGATTGGGAATTCTATTTAGTGGTTCATAATCATCTCCTAGAGTTCTTTTGCTGGGTATAGCTGGTTCAGTTCATTATTGCTCTATTGGAATTTATTTGGTTCATCTCATTGTTGAAAATGGCCACATCCATCAGAATTGATCATCATATAGTATTGTTGTTGAAGTGTACAACGGTTTCCTGGTCCTGCTCATTTCACTCAGCATCAAGAACTGATGAATTCTAAGTGCAGATTGAAGTATATGTTTGGTTTTATTTTTTACTTTTTTCCTGTTTTGAATATTTTTTCAAGATGACAAATGTGGAAATATATTTTGACTTCACATGTATAACTGATATCATATTGGTTGCCTTTTCAATAGATAATGCACAAGAGAATTTGGTACTCAAAATTTTGAAAAAGTGAATGTTAAATTTTTTTACATGTAACTAAGAAATAATTAACAAAATAAATAAAATATTTTAAAATATGGTTTAAGGATAAACAATATCTTTAGATTACCACATGATTCCACAAACATCCATTTATTCTTATTGTAATAGCAAGGGACAGAAAGACAGCAGAGAGAAAGAGAAAGAGACAGAGAGACAGAGAGACAAAGAGAGAGAGACAGAGACAGAGAGAGACAGAGACAGAAAGAGAGAGACAGAGAAAGAGAGAAAGACAGAGAGAGAGAGAGAGAGAGAGAGAGAGAGAGAGAGAGAGAGAGAGAGAGAGAAAGAGAATGAGATAAGGAGAGGGAAAGTTTAGAGTACTGGCTACTGGCTAGCTCCCTGAGGGCCTCGGGTCAGCCAGAATCAGGATAAATTAAAGTCTTTGGTCTTTAGAGGGAGAAGTGAAGGAGGCAGGCAAGCAGAATCCTGGATTCTGGACTTGAGTCACTAACCTCTTTCTTCCTAGTCCTGCCACGAAGTGACCGCCCTCCTCCCCCAATCCTTGGCTATGATTATCTTAACATTAAACATTCAGCAAGTACCAAATGGTGAGAAGAACCAATATGCAAATATATGCTACTAGAGTCATTATCTCACACTGAAGAGGTTATTAGCCTCAAGTGCTGTGTTGTCTTATTCAAGCATACCTTTTGTAGTTTCAGCCCTCTATAGGAAAGGGAGAAGGAGGGGAAATAGGAAAAGGAGGGAGAAAGAGAAAGGGAGAGGGAGGGGGGAGGAGAGACAAAGAGGAAGGTAGAGGAAAAGGGTGAGGGGGAAGGGGAGGGAGGAAGAGAGAAGGGGAGAGAGAGAGGGGGGGGGAAGAAGGGAGGGATGGAGGTAGGGAATGAGACAGAGACAGACAGAGATACAGACATAGGAAAGACAAGTGATGGTTAAAGCAAATACATAAAATCTAATGTATTTATAACTTTGTTTCCTCACCTTTTGTCTTTCCTCTGCCTTCTAAGGCATAACATAGAAAAAAGGAATATATTCTTACTTGTGAAAATACAGATGAGTTCGGGGGCATAGCCATGATGGCAAAGAGTAGATAGGATTCTCTGTGACCTCTTCTGACCTTCTCTCAAACCAACAGGAGATTAAGCCTCTAAACTGGTTTTGGAGTCAAAGAATCCACAAATATTTGGAGTATAACACATGCCCAGAAGAAGATATCTTGGAAGAACTTCAGAACAGGTCTGTTTCAAATGGGCAGGGGGATAGTCTGCCAAGTCCAGACTGAAGCACAGGGAGATTGGAGCAAGGAGTTGGAAAGGGGAGTCAGAGCATTGCAGCTTCCATGCATCTGGATATCTTCTGTGATACTCTTTAGGCTACTCTGTCATGGTTACAAGCAGATGGTTTGGCAGGTTTGCTACAAAAGGCAAATTGTAAACCATTGAGCCCCAGAAGTAAGTTGGACCTAGCCAGGATTACCCAGTAGGAAGTCACAAAGCAGAACTACTCCAGGGCAAATTAAAGCAGATGTTGCTCCTTTGCATTGAGCAGACCTAAAGACTTAAAGAAAATGAATAAAAAAACAAAAATAACTCTCACCATAGATAGCTTTTGTGGAGAAAGAGAACGGACCTCAAATCCTGAGGTTCCTTGTAGCGAGCTGTCGTCTCTAGAAGCTGCTGGATCGCTCTCTGGGAAGAGATCTGCTGTGTCTACTCAAATCTCTCAGACAGATTCTTCTTCCTGTAACGAACCGTTGTCTCCAGGTAGTTGCTGTTAACTCTTGTCCTTAGAAGTGACTTCCCTTCCTGCAGAGAGCCCCGTCAAGCCTGATGCAATGCAGAGTCTTTCTCTTGAATTCTGGCTCTGAATCTCCTCCAGCTCTTGTCCTTCTCCAGGCCGATCTGCCCTCTGCGCCCAGTGCTGTCTCTTTTTATCCTCCCAGAGAATGGGCGTGGGATAATGCAAGGGCTTCTGGGAAGAACCACCCCAGCCAATGAGCTTGCCCCCTCTATCAAGTCAACCTGAGTTCTCACCTTGTAATTGTCCAGAAAACCTGAATTCTCACCTTGTCACCATCCAGACAACCTCAGTTCTCACCTAGTAATCCCAACATCTCCCCCTTTCTTTTGATTTAGAACATAGGACAGTCATGACCTTGAAACATAAATCCATCAATATGGGAAGTATTACAGATAATTACATAAATTACATAAGCACATAGTAACATAGTAACATAACACATGCTAGAAGTATATAACATAATCATAATCATAAATTGAAAATTTATAAATGTCCATAAGTCCATTTGTCCATTAGTCTCATCTTGTGTGAGAAAGTCCAATGATTCCTGCTGGTTTTAAAGTTCTTTAACAGTCTTTTTATTAGCCATGCTCTTTCAGTGTAAAATGTTTCTTAGATCTTCTCCTTTATTTTGAGGTCTTTCTCTTTTTCTGTCTCTCTCTGATGGATAAGGCGAATATGACACATTGGCACCCATCTGATTCCTTCTCCTGCTGAAGAAATACAAGCAAACCCTCTCCCCCAGGCAGTTAACCTATCTGGTCCCTTCCATTCACCACTTTCTGGATCTCTCCACATCACCTGGCGATTATCTAAGGACAGTGGAGATGCTCTCACTGGACACTGCCCTTCTGGTGGGTTATAAAACCTGTCTGCTGGAGCCAGTGCATCTTTGTCAAA
Organism: Sminthopsis crassicaudata; assembly: GCF_048593235.1. Taxonomy (NCBI): domain Eukaryota; kingdom Metazoa; phylum Chordata; class Mammalia; order Dasyuromorphia; family Dasyuridae; genus Sminthopsis; species Sminthopsis crassicaudata. Next base: position 109,006,336 of record NC_133622.1, read on the forward strand.
AATTAGAAAATTAATGGTATAGAGAACTAAATTTAGAAGTTCCCTAGGGCTACCTGTGGCTCCCCCTTTCTTTTGTTTTTGGAGGAGTGTCTTAATATCTCTGTTTCTTCTCTCTACTATTGCCTGCCCTTGAGGATTAAAGGGTATGCCCGTGGTATGTAAAATCTTATACTGTGCACAAAAGTGTGTAAAATGTTTGGACGTATATGCAGGTCCATTGTCTGTTTTTATTGCTTGTGGCACACCCATAATTGCAAAAGCTTGTATAAGGAATTCAGTGACCACTCGGGCTGTCTCTTTTGCTGCTGGCACCAAGATCTGCACCCGCGGCGGCTCCACCCGGGCCCACGCCCTAGGCTTCCAGGCCCACCGCGGCGGCCCTCCTACTCGTCGCGGCCTAGCCCCCGAGGAGTGAGTTCGCGCCTTCCTCCCGCGCGCGGAATCCGTTCTCGGGAAACAACACGTTTCTGTTCCTGCTTTGCGCCCATTGCCAGCGACGGCCGGGTATGGGCCCGACGCTCCAGCTCAGTCGGTAGAGCATGAGACTCTTAATCTCAGGGTCGTGGGTTCGAGCCCCACGTTGGGCGCCAAATGTAGCGAGCTGTCGTCTCTAGAAGCTGCTGGATCGCTCTCTGGGAAGAGATCTGCTGTGTCTACTCAAATCTCTCAGACAGATTCTTCTTCCTGTAACGAACCGTTGTCTCCAGGTAGTTGCTGTTAACTCTTGTCCTTAGAAGTGACTTCCCTTCCTGCAGAGAGCCCCGTCAAGCCTGATGCAATGCAGAGTCTTTCTCTTGAATTCTGGCTCTGAATCTCCTCCAGCTCTTGTCCTTCTCCAGGCCGATCTGCCCTCTGCTCCCAGTGCTGTCTCTTTTTATCCTCCCAGAGAATGGGCGTGGGATAATGCAAGGGCTTCTGGGAAGAACCACCCCAGCCAATGAGCTTGCCCCCTCTATCAAGTCAACCTGAGTTCTCACCTTGTAATTGTCCAGAAAACCTGAATTCTCACCTTGTCACCATCCAGACAACCTCAGTTCTCACCTAGTAATCCCAACAGTTCCTAAAGGCAAAACAACTCCAGATGAAGTCCTAATTCTACCAATAAATATATATTCTACCAAATTCCTTTTTTGACAAAGATATGGTAGTGATACCTAAACCAGGTAGGGTCAGAACTGTAATGACTGCATTAGTACCCTGGATACCTTAGAATCAGCCAGAGTCAGGATAAGCAAAACTCTTTATTCTTTGTTCATGCCCCTATCTTCTTTCCTTCAATTGCAATAGTTCCTTTGTACTTCTCTCTTCATGAGATGTAATTTACCACTTTTTAACTCTATTTTCTTCTTCTTCTAGCAGAATACTCTTTCCTTTCCTAGTTTCATTTTTATATTATCACAATAAAATCAAATTATACCTTCACTCTCTAAGGACACCCGTAACAGAGGTAAAGATCTCAAAAGTTAAATTTATCATCTTCCCATGTAGAGATAGAAGCTTTTTGACATTTAAAAGAAAGTCATTTTTTCCTTTCCTTTTTATCTTTTTTTTTCCCTTGAGTTCTTTATTTGAACATCAAATTCCTGTTCACCTTTGTTCTTTCTATCAGAAATAAATGAAATTCACCTGATTCATTGAATGTTCATCTTTTTCCTTAAAAGATAATGCTTAATTTTGCTGGGTAGTTGATTCTAGGCTGTTTCTTTGTCTTTTGGAATACCAGATTCCAAGCTACCTCCTCAATATTTTAATTATTCTTTCTGGCTGCTTGCAATATTATCTCCTTGATCTGATAATTCTGAACTTTAGCTATAATGTTCCCTGGAGTTTTCATTTTGGGGTCTTTTTCAGTAGATGATCTATGAATTCTTTCAATGGTTATTTCATTCTCTGTTGCTAGGATGTCAGGGAAGTTTTCCTTGATGATTTCCTGAAAAAATGATGTCTAAACTCTTTTTTCATCATGGTTTTTAGGTAGTCCAATAGTTCTTAGATTGTCTCTCCTATATCTGTTTTCCAAATCAGTTGTTTTAACAATGAGGCATTTAACATTTTCTTACATATTTTTTTTTTCATTTTTTTTTTTGGTCTTATTTGACTGATTCTTGAAGATGAATTGTGTTTTTTTTTTCAAATCTATTTTGTAAGGAGTTATTTCCTTTTTTCCATTTCATCAAATCAATTATATTTTTAGGCTTTTTAGGATTTTTCTATTTCACTAAATCTATTTTTAAGTTTTCATCAGATAATTTCTGTTTCTTTTTCAAAACTCTCTTGTAAAGTTTTAATTCTTTTTCCACTTTTTTCTTCTAACTCTTTATTAAGATAGTTTTTTGAATTCCTTCAATAAAATCTTGTAAGATGAGGACAAACTCATATTGGCCTTTGGGGCTTCATTTGGAGATGATTTGTTTTCAGGATCCTCAGGATTTGAGGTCCATCATCTTTTCTCCATAAAAGCTAGCTATGGTCAGAGTCCTTTTTTGTTCATTTTTTATATGTTGGAGGTCTGCTCTCAGGACAAAGGGGAGATTGTCCTAAGCTTCTCCTACAGGCAATAGCAACTTCATGCTGGGGCCTGTGCTGCTGCCTTCCTTCCTATGCTAGGTAGGCATGGCTAAGTCTTGTGTTAATCTGGAGTTCAGAGGCTCACTATTTGCCTTTTATATTTCTGTTGGATGTTTCACAGATAATCTGTTGATCCATTTGCTTATAACCAGGACAGAGTAGCCAACATTGCTGTATTTTGGCTAAAAGCCTCCCAGTAGATTTCCTGGCCCACTATACCATCATGAGTCCCTGCACTTGATCACATCTCTGCCCCACCTGTTCTCTCCCCCTCCTGTCCAATTGAAATAGACCTTTCCTGAAGGTCTTTCAAAATATCTGCTGCTGGAAATTTATTACACTCCAAATATTTTTTTTTTTTTCATTTTGTCACTCCAAAATTCATTCAGAACTTTACTATGGTGTTGATCTGAGGAATGCCAGAGAGAGCTCAGATAAAGACCTGTCTATTTTCTGCCTTCTTGATTCTGCCTCCTCTTCCCTATTTTTATAAATAGTTTTCATAGTATTAAAATAAATTGTTTTTTAAAGGTTTGATTAATTGTTCTTTAACAGTTTGGTGGAATTCATTTGTAAATCCATGTGGTCTTGGAGTTTTTTCCTAAGAGAGTTGATTAATAGCTTGTTCAATTTATTTTTTCTAAAATGGGACTATTTAAGTAATTTATTTCCTCTTCTGTTAATCTCGCCAATCTAAGGCTTTGTAAGTATTCATTTTTCTCACTTAGATTATCAGATTTCTTGATATACAGTTGAGCAAAATACTTCCTAATTATAGCTTTAATTTCCTTTTCATTGGTGGAAAATTTACCCTTTTAATTTTTGATACTAACAATTTGATTTTCTTTCCTTTTTCTAGTCAAATCAACTAAAGGTTTATCTATTTTGTTGATTTTTTTCATAAAACCAACTCTTTGTTTTGTTTACTACTTCAATAGTTTTTTTTTTTACTTTAAGTTTTATTAATCTCCCTTTTTATTTTCAGAATTTAAAATTTTGTGTCTAATTGGGATTTTTAATTTGTTTTTTTCTTTTTCAAACTTATTGAGTTGCATGCCCAATTCATTAATCTTCTCTTTCTCTATTTTATGCAAGTAAGCCCCTAGAGATGTAAAATTTCCTCTAAGTACTGATTTAGCTGCATCCCATAAATTTTGCTGTATTGTCTCATCATTTTCCTTCTCTGGGATGAAATTATTGATTGTCTCTATGATTTGTTCTTTAACATGTTCTTTAGGATTAGATTTTTATCTGGGATCAGGATCACTAACCCTGCTTTTTTATTTCAGATGAAGCATAATAGATCTTTACTCTGTATGTATCCCTCTGCTTTAAATGTATTTATTGAAAAAAATATTGTAGGGTTTTTGCTTTTAATCCAGATTCCATTTTATGAGAGAATTCATTCACAGTTAAATTAACTCTTCATTTTCTATTATCTTATTTTCTCTGTTATACTTTTCTCTTTCCCTTCCCCCTTTCTCTCCTCACCAGTCTTTTGCTTTTGAAATCCCCCATCTTCCCTTCCCTATTACAGCTCCTACCCCTTTTACTTCTACTCCTGTTCTCCTTTCTTTTACCTCCCCCTTTCCTTTCCCCTTTCTCCTCCTACTTCCCAAGTGAATGAAGCAAGTTTCCATATAAAACCAAATATGTTTGATCTTCTCTCTTTGAGCCAAATTGGATATGATTAAAGTTCACATAATGTTCCTCTCCCTCCCTCCCTTCTTTCCCTCAATTGTAATAGATATATATTTTTTTGTATCTTCAAGTGATGGAATTTACCACATTTGACCTCCCTTTCCCTCTTCTTTTAGTACAATCCTTTTTCCACCCATTTTCCTTTTATGTCATTACAGTAAAGTCAAATTATACCTATATTCTCTAAATATATACCTAACAAACATACAGTTCTCAAAAGTCAACTATATTATCTGACCACATAATTCCCATAAATATTTTAATCTTTAAAAATATAGGGTTTACTTCCCTTTTTAACTTTTTATATTTCTCTTTATTTCAGTATTGAAGATAAAATTTTCTGTTCAGCTCTGGTCTCCATCAATAATAAACGAAAAATCATTTTTTCATTAAACATCCATCATATTCCATGAAAGATCATGATTAATTTTCTTAGATAATTGATCTTTGCTCCAGTCCAAGCTCTTTTGCCTTCTGGAATATCATATCATAGACCCTTTGTGTATTGTGTGTGATCTATTTAAAGTGAAAGTTGCTAGATCTTTGGTAATGGTGATTGTGGCTCCTTTATACTTGAGTTGCTTCTTTATGGCTGCTTGCAATATTTTCTACTTGATCTGATAAAGCTGGAATTTAGATACAATATTTCTTGTAGTTTTCATTTTACGGTCTTTTTTAGGAGTTGATTGGTCAGTTCTTTAAATGGTTATAAGACATCATGGCAGTTTTCCTTGATGATTTTTTGAAGGTATGTTTTCTAAGCTATTTATTTTTTATCATGGTTTTTGGGTAGCCCTATATTTCTTGATTGTCTCTCCTGGATCTATTTTCCAGGTCTATTGTTTTTACCATAAGGTATTTTACATTTTTATGATTTTTAATAATTGATTTTGATGTCTCTTTGAGTCACTCATTTTAATGTGTTCAATGCTAGATTTTAGTGAATTATTTTCTTCAGTTAGATTTTTTTATCTCCTTTTGCATTTCTTCAAATGAGATTTTAAATGCTCATTGGATTTTTTCCCCATTTCATAAATTCTGCTTTTAACAGAAAACAAGAAAGTTTTTTTTTCCCATAGTGCAAAATTATTTTTAAAGAGTGATTTTCTTTAATATAATTTCTGTGTATTATTTTCCAGTGCTCTCATTTCCTTTCCCCATTTTTCTTCTAACTCTCTTTTAAGATCCTTTTTTCAGTCAGAGAAATGAAAATTAAGACAACTCTGAGATATCACTACATACCTCTCAGACTGGCTAAGATGACAGGAAGAGATAATTACAAATGTTGGAGGGTATGTGGAAAACTAGTGGAATACTAATACATTGTTGGTGGGATTGTGAACAGATCCAATCATTCTGCAAAGCAATTTGCAACTATGTCTGAAGAGTTATCAAACTGTGCATACCCTTTGATCCAGCAATGTTTCTACTGGGCTTATATCCCAAAGATATCTTAAGGGAAGGAATGGGACCCACATATGCTAATATGTTTGTGGCAACCCTTTTTGTAGTGGCAAGAAACTGGAAGCTGAGTGGATGCCCATCAGTTGAAGAATGGTTGAATAAATTATGGTATATGAATGTTATGGAATATTATTATTCTATAAGCAGGATGATTTTAGAGAGGTCTGGAGAGACTTACATGAATTGATGCTAAGTGAAATGAGCAGAACCAGAAAATCATTATACACAGCAACAACCAGATTATATGATGACCAATTCTGATGGACATGAATCTTTTCAACAATGAAGTGATTTAAGCCTTTTCCAAAGATCTTATGATGATGAGAGCCATCAATATCCAGAAAGTGGACTGTTGGAACTGATGTTGGATTACAAGAAAGCATTTTCACTCTTTTTGTTTTGGTTGACTTGAATTTTATTTTTTTCTCATTTATTTACTTATTTACTTACTTACTCTCTATAAGTTTATTCTACTGGAGGGGAGATACTTTCTGTTATTGTCTAAAAGCTTAAATGTTATTTTAAATTAGCAAGATCAATTGTGTTAAATCACATTATATTACACATGGATAGTATTATTTTTTGCCTAGTAGTAAAAATGTATATTTTTAGTTTTCCTCTTTCATTTATGTGTTCTTAAAATTAGACAAGCTAAAAGTAGTCCTTGCTTTAACCTTCTTTATTAATTTTTTAATTTATCTCTAGATTCTTCTTGGCTCTTCCTCAGAATATCATTGTTTTCACTTCTTCTCCCTGGTTCTTTTGCTGATTATTACTCTTTCCATATAACCTGGACTCCTTAGATCCTGAAAAGACATACAATTTTTTTTTCTAAAGTTAATTGTCCTTTAAAGATATGCTGTTGAATTCCATTACAAATTGCAAAATAGTAATATTTTCATTGGGGACCAATAGTTATATGGATGAATTCTGAGCATTTTTCATCAAATAAGGTCTGCTTTAACTAGATAAGCAAAAACTTACTATTGGCCATCTTCCAGAAAATGAAAATGATCCTGCTAAAATATTTTGCTTTTTGTGACTGAATTCATTAAAAAAAATAGGCATATGGGACAGAGCCAAGATGGTGGAGAAGATACATGTGAATTTCTAACCTCTCTCTTAGCCATACCAACTATTTAATTAAACCTCAAAAATAGTGCTGGACTGGTAAAAACTATGAAGAAGCTGGTAACTTCCTTATCCTGAAGGCAGACCCCATAGGTTTTTTAAAAGTGAGTAAAAAAAATGAAAAGAATGATTGACAGCTTCTATACAGAAAAATAGCAGGTTTCCAACCCGAAAAGGCTAACAGCAGACAGTCTCCAGATTATTATCTGAACATCCTGAAGGGGAATGTTACCTGGCCCCCGTCACATAACTCTCTCCTAGAAAAGATTATTAAAGACCTGAAAAGAGAGTTAGAAAATAAATGGGCAAAGGAAAGAGAAGCTATGCTAGAGAGTAACAATGTCCTGAAATTTGAATTGGAAAAGATAAAGAATTCCCAAAAGAGTAGAATTTCTGAATTGGAAAAAGAAAATAACTCACTAATAAAAAAAAAAAAAAAAGTGAAATGGAAAAAAAATCCATAGAGCAAAATAACTCATTTAAAAACTCAATTGGACATAAACAAAAAGAAGTAAAAAAAGTGAATGAAGAAAATAAGAAAATAAATGATTAAAAATCAGGACTGAGCAAATAGAAACGAATGATTCATTGAGACACCAAGAATCAGTCAAGCAAAACCAAAAAAATGAAAAGCTGGAGAATAATGCCAAATATTTACTGGGAAAATCGACATACCTGGAAAATAGATCTAGGAGAGATATTCTGAGTATTATTGGACTTCCCAAAAATTATGATGAAAAAAAGAGCCTATATTCTATTTTACAGGAAATCATCAAAGAGAACTGTCCAGTGGTAATAGAACCAAAAGGTAAAATAGGCATTGAAAGAATTTATTGAACACCTTCTGAAAAATACCCTAAAAAATACAAAATACAAAAAACAAAAAAAAACTTCATGGAATATTGTGGCCAAGCTGCAGAACTATCAGAAGAGGAGCAGAAAAAGGTAAAATGAACTCTTGAGAACTGTATTTCTATTGTGGATATACAGAAAGCCCACATGTATAATTTTATTTTACTGATATAACATAAAAAGGAAAGTAGAAATGGAAAGGGGATAGTGTCAGCAAAAGGGAAAAGGGGAGAATAGAAAGAGGGAAACTACATCCCAGGAAGAGGCAAAGAAAATTTATCATATCTGAGGGAATTTAGATAGGGTGAGGAACATTGTGTGAATCTTATTCTCATCAGAGTTGGCTCAAAGAGTAAATAAATAACATATTTGTTTTTCAGAGAATTCTCTCTCACCTCATTAAAAGGGGGGAGAAGAAAAAGGAAAAGGAAAAGAGTAATAAGGAAAGGGTACAAGAAAGGGGAAAAGATTTAAAAGGAGGGGGGAGGGATATTAAAAAGGGAGGACTGTGTGACACAAGTGGGGCCCATAAGTTTAATACTGGGGAAGAGGTTCAGGGGGGACAAGGGGGGAAAAAAGCATAATCTGGGGATAATATGATGGCAGGAAATACAGAATTAGTAATTTTAATTGTAATGTGAATGGGATGAACTCTCCCATTCAACGGAAATTAGTATGGCAGAAATTAGATATGGACCCACACTTAACACCATATACCAAGATAAGATCAAAATGGGTCCATGATTTAGACATAAAAAATAAGATTATAAATAGATTAGAGAAACATAGGAGAGTTTACTTCTCAGACTTGTGGAGGAGGAAGGAATTTGTGACCAAAGCAGAACTAGAGATCATTACTGATCACAAAATAGAAACTTTTGATTACATCAAATTGAAAAGCTTTTGTATAAACAAAACTAATGCAAACAAGATTAGAAAGTAAGTATCAAATTGGGAAAATATTTTTACAGTTTAAGGTTCTGATAAAGACCTCATTTCCAAAATATACAGAGAACTGACTCTAATTTATAAGAAATCAAAGCATTCTCCAATTGATAAATGGTCAAATGATATGAACAGACACTTTTCAGATGATGAAATTGAAACTATTTCCACTCATATGAAAGAGTGTTCCAAATCACTACTGATCAGAGAAATGCAAATTAAGACAATTCTGAGATACTACTACACATCTGTCAGATTGGCTAAGATGACAGGAAAAAATAATGATGAATGTTGGAGGGGCTGTGGGAAAACTGGGATACTGATACATTGTTGATGCAGTTAAGAATCCAACCATTCTGGAGAACATCCGGAATTATGCCCAAAAAGTTATCAAACTGTGCATACCCTTTGATCCAGCAGTGATACTCCTGGGCTTATATTCCGAAGAAATACTAAAGAAGGGAAAGGGACCTGCATGTGCCAAAATGTTTGTGGCAGCCCTTTTTGTAGTGCCTAGAAACTGGAAAATGAATGGATGCCCATCAGTTGGAGAGTGGTTGGGTAAATTGTGGTATATGAATGTTATGGAATAGTGGAATAGTATTGCTCTATAAGAAATGACCAGTAGGAGGAATACAGAGAGGCTTGGAGAGACTTGCATGAACTGATGCTGATTAAAATGAGCAGACCTAGGAGATCATTGTACACTTCAACAATGATACTGTATGAAGATGTATTCTGATTGAAGTGGATATCTTCAATACAGAGAAGATCTAATTCAGTTCCAGTTGATCCATGATGGACAGAATCTATTACACACAGAGAAGGAACATTGGGAATTGAGTGTAAACTGTTTGCACTATTGCCTTTCTACCCATGTTACTTTTACCTTCTGAATCCAGTTCTTATCGTGCAACAAGCAATTCGGTTTTACACATATACATTGTATCTAGTTTATACTGTAACACATTTAATATTTATGGAATTGCCTGTCATTTAGGGAAGAGGTTAGAGGGAGGGAGGGGAAAATTCGGAAAAGAAGTGAGTACAAGGGATAATGCTGTAAAAAAAAAATCCATGCATATGTACTGTCAAATAATTATAAGTATAAAATTAACAAAACAATAGGCATATAATCATTAAATTTCTCCAAGTGGTCAAGGATAGAAGAAAGGAAAGAAAGAAGGAGAATGGAAGATAAAGAAAAGTTCATTATATATAATGGAAATCTCTTAATTTCATAAAGTAATAGCATTTTCATTCATTCTGACTTCTTGACTATGTTCTAAACAACAAGGTAGTGTGATACAATGAATAGAATGGTGGACATAAAAAGAAAAGACATGGGTTCAACTCCAAGATTTAATTCTTCCTAGCTATGTGACATTAAGCAAAATACTTGACCACTATGGGTGACTTTGTTTCATTGTAAAATGTGGGAGGGGAAATATACTAGATGAACTCTAGTGTACTTTATAGCTCTAAATCTATTCTTAAATGACCCTAAAGCACTCATTATCTGATATTACAGTTGTTTAACTTGGCAAGCTAAAGTCTATCTATATTATTGCAAAAGCAGAACCTGGAAGTGTTACTCACTTAAGCTTAATGTTCCAATTGAACAGTTTCATTAATTTGACCATATTTATGTAAAATCATTTCTCAGCATTGCTTGTTGGCAATTCTTATTTAAGACAATTCTATAGTCATACATTTTAAATCTCATCTTGTCTGGTTCATGTTTAATGGCAAAGGGGAAAAAGGAACATGTATGAATGGTTTTAAAAAATACCACTGTACATGATTCAAAGCAAGTTCCTAACTGTTATGGAAAGACTATCCTCCTGTTACTTGTTGTAGATTTCGTGTATATCTCTTCTTTACTATCCCCTCTAACTCTTCTGCTTTAATCCTACTCCTTAACTTGTCTTGCTATTATTTTACTTTCCCCCATCCATAGTTCCCTTCCTTTTCTTCTCCCTTCACTCTTTGCTTCTTCCTCCACTTATCCCTCTTCCCTTTTTCTTTATAGATTTAGGATGGTACTATATCCTTCATTGTACATATATATTGTGTTGCTCACTCAATTCATTCCCAAAGTTTTCAAAATGAAGAGCCCTTCTACTCTCTCTAAAGACTCTACCTATTCTTCCTCTGCACTTCCTTTGGATTTTTTTTTTTTTCTTTTGAGCTACCTAATTACTGATGTCAATCTTACACATAATGATATATATTTTCATGGGAAAAACAAAGTTTGTCCATGTTAAGTTTCTTAAAATTAATTTTGGATATTGGTTCTTATATGTCAGATTTTCTATTGAGTTCAGGTTTGGTTGAAAGAAAATCCTGAAAATCTGCAAGTTGGTTAAAGTTCCATTTTCTCCCCATTCAAAATCATGGATAATTTTATTGGTTATGATATTTTAGCCACAATCTTGATTTTTTTGAATGTTAGTGTATATGTTTCTAGGACATCTGGTCTTTTTTTGAAGGTGCAGATTATCTCTCTGAATTTATTCCATTGTTGTTCCAGCTTATTTAAATTGTTTTATTCTGTTTCTTGAAAAATTTTCTCTTTGATCTGGGTTTTTGAAATTTGGCACTAATATTCCTATATTTTCCACAAAGGATATCTTTGAGGTGATGATTGGTAGTTCTTAATTTTTTGTTGTTGTTGTTGTTGTTTGCTAATTAATTAATTAGTTTAAAAATACATGTTGTTTTATGAATCATGTTGGAAGAGAAAAATCAGAACAAAAGGGGAAAACTACAGGGGAGAAAAAAAGTCAACATGGAATATGCTGTGTTGATTTACATTCAATCTCCACAATTCTTTCTCTTGTTGCAGATGACCTTTTCTATCCAAAGTCTATCGGGATTGCCTTAGATCACTAAACCCAGTCTTTCATACTTGATCATGGCACATTCTTGCAATTGTATTCCTGGTCCTTCTTGTTTTGCTAAGCAACACTTCATGTAAATCTTTCTAGGTCCTTCTAAAATCATCTTGTTTATTATTTTTATTGAAAATTAATGTTTCTTTATCTTCATATACCACAATTTATTCAGCCAATCCCAAATTGGTGGGCATCTACTAATTTTCCAATTCTTTGGAACAACAAAAAGAGCTGCTCCAAACATTTTTGCATATATGGGTCCTTTTCTCTCCTTTATGAATTCCTTTGGATACAGATCCAGTACTGGCACTGCTGGGTCAATGTTTTACAGTTTTATGGTCCTTTGGGCATAATTCCAAATTGTTCTCCAGAATGGTTGAATCAGTTCAAAACTCCGTCAACAATGCATGTGTCCCAGTTTTTCTACACCCCCTCCAACATTTATCAAATCTGAGAGGTTATAGATGGTACCTCAGAGATGTTTTCATTCTCATTTATTTAATCAGTAATAACTTAGAGCATTTTTCATATGAATATAGCATCTTAAAATTATTCATATCTTTTGACCATTCATTAATTGGGGAATGACTTATATTCTTAGAAATTTGACACAATTATTTATATATTTTACAAATGAAATCTTTATCAGAAACACTGTAAATTTTTTTCCCCCCAGCTTTACACTTTCTTTTTAATCTTGTTGGTTTGGTTTGGGTAAAACCTTTTTAATTTAATGTAATCCAAATTGTCCATTTTGCATTTTATAATGTTCTCTACTTCTTCTTTGGTCATAAATTCCTCCCTTCTCCAAAACACCTGAAACATAAATTATCCCTTGCTCTCCTAATTTGCTTATGATTTCACTATTTATGCCCAAATCATGAAGCCATTTTGACTTTATTTTGGTAGGGGGTGTGAGATGTAGGTCTATGCCAAATTTCTGACATATTATTTTTCATTTTCCCCCAGCAATTTTTGTCAAATAGTGAGTTCTTATGGCAGAAGTTGGAGTTTTGGGGTTTATCAAATATTAGATTATTATAGTAAGCTTTTTTTACTTCAGTGTTCTCCTTTGAAGATGAACTCTGGTCTTCCTTATTCCCATAGTAAGTTTCCATGATTAGGTTCTTTCTTCTTGGTTAATTTTTTTTAATTAAATGAGAAATATTAGTGTATGCACTCTGATCATGGGTGGGGAAATTGTGCCTTTAGCTTCACTTCAGCTCTCCTCTGATCTGCAACACCAATCCAAAAGCTCCATTCTTCTGCAACTTCCAGCAGCCAGTGGTATTCCCTGCTTGCTTCTACATTCACCAGGTATGCTGGTTTCTTCTTGCCCAAGGCCATTTCCCTGAAGCACAGCTGGGCCTGACATTCCTAATTAGCAGAGGTTCACTCATTCTTCCAGGACTCAGATCCCCTCTGGTACACTACCCAGGAGTTTCTGTGGTTCCTGGGGGGTCCAACCAAACCTAGCTCACCCCAGCAGTTCTCATTTGACATTTCTGCTTAGCTAGCCTGGAGATGTTTGCTCTTCACAATGTTTAATTCCTGGCTTAAGGTCTTCAGATCTTCTTGGGTTGTTCCAGAAGGACAGCTGTTTTACCCCAAATCTGTAATCAGCACCTAATGAAAACAAAGATGGAATAATCTAATCAGGCCATATCTAGAATATTGCCATTTTTAATGAAAAAAATTTAGAATGGACTTTGATAAAGTATGCCTTATTTAGAGGAGAGTAACAAATGATAGAGAGTGCTAGTTTTGAAATGTAATGTGAAGATTTGGCAAAGGAATTTAAAATAAAAAGGCATAATAACCAAGAGTTTTCATGTGAAGAGGTATTAATTTCCTCTGTTTTATTTAATCTGATAAATACCACTTTTGGAACCAATAAACATCTGAACCAGTTGACGGGTAATTAAGTTAAATTGCAGCATAATCAAATGACCAGAAAACTGTGCTAAAGTCTGTAGACAAAAGGAAAGGCAAAAACAGTCCACCCCCTCTTTTTCCTCACCCTCTCCCAACAAGGAGTTTTTAGTCTAAAGGGCAAGGCATACATAAAACTTTATAAAAGAAGATCCATTAAGGCTAAATGAAGGTAACTCAGAGGGAATATACTACCAGTGAATGTTTGAGAGCGAAGACAGGAAAAACTCTGTGCAGAATATAGGACTTGAAGGACAAGAGAATCAAAAAGCAGAGACAAAGAAGACTATTACCGGTAGGAGGGACAGATAGTAAAAAAGGTAAAGTCAGGAGATAAAAGGACATAGATGAAGAAGAAGGCTAATTTATTTGGAATCAGAGGAAGGAGAGGGCTTGTTCTATAGAGAATGAAGGAAGCCTAAACATGGGTTACGAGGTTTAATTATCCTTATGAACCTCTGCCAAAGAGCTTTTCATAGAAAATATCTTTTTAGGAAATACATCAATCAACTAAAGGACATAATCCCTTACTACATCCCTACCTTCATTTTTCATGGACATTTGTTTGTATGCTTCTGTGTATCTTTTTGTGTCTTGTGTGTATATATGTTTTTTTTTTTTTGTGTGTGTGTGTGTGTGTGTGTGTGTGTGTGTGTGTGTGTATGTGTGTGCATTTAGAGAAGGGGAAAACTTATCTTTTCTATGAGAAATTGTAAGAGGAAGTTCTCGCATCCTTTTAAGTTTTAAATCGTTTTTTCCAATTTATGGAAAACATTTAGCAAATGGCTGGGGAAAAAAAATTCCCGTTATTAGTATAGCATGCTTTCTTATTAGGCTCATATACTATTTCCCTAGGCTTATTATCTATTTCTTTTATACTTGATTTTGTCCCACTCCAGCAGACCTTCTAGTTCTTCTTTCAATGATACTATTTTCCCCTGCTTCTTTAAGTTGACTTCTTTACTAGAATACATTTTATTGTTGTATTTTACAATATAATCATCCTTTTAAGCTAGTAATATTCCTTTGTATAATATATACTTCAATTACTATGTTCTAGTCATGTGTCTTTACTCAAAGACTCTTTGGATAACTATTTTCTCCAAATTACATCATTATATTAAATTTTCTAATTTATTTAATGAAAATAGATTTGTGCTTTCATTTTAGAAAACTTCTGGATGAATAAACTCTTCCACCAAGGCAGGTTGACAGTTTCTTTGCCACTGGCTTGTAGGATTGCCTAAAGTGTTTGTATCAAAACCCAAATTGAAACAAATCCCCTAATGGACTATTGACTTAGAAAATCACAAATATGAAATTTTTATCCATTTTTGTATTATTTATTTTATTGAACAATTACCAATTACATTTTAATATGATTTGAGCTATATTTAAGAATTTTCTCAGCAAGCCAAACTTTTCCAGAGTCACACATTATCTATAAGGTGTTTTTTGGACCTGTAGACCTCCTATGTCTTAGGCCAATTCAATCAGTTAGACTGTGCTGCCTCAGCCAATTGCTTATACTTTGTGCATTTATGAATAGATATTTGAAATCGTAGATTTACTGTTATAAACTCTAATGTTATGCTGCTATGACAGAAATGACATCTTAACCCATGAATACTACTTACAAATCTTGTGCTTAAAAGTGTTTTTCTTTTATATTATTGGAAATATACTGTTGGAAAAATTTCATCACTGTAATTCCAATATTGCTTAATATTTTCTCAAATTCAAAGTAGATTGAGACCTTTTCTTTTCTTTATTTGAAACTAAAATTATTGTTTTCCATTGTTATATTATCCCTGGGTTTTTCTGAAAATTAAAAAAAATATTGTAAAAATTAATAAATTAATTATCATTTTCATATCACTTTATAATAAAATTCCACTGAATCCTTGCATCTGAGTCAGAAATGACTTTGGAAGATTCACTCAATTTTTATCTAATTCTGATATCCTCAACAAGTGACTATCAACACTAAAAGTGTCATAAAATGAAAATGATAAAATAAGACCCATTTTGGAACTGAGGCAGCTGCTAAATGTTATAGAAGAAGATAGAAGTCTTGCATCATGATGGCATCATATTATTATTACACCTTGGGTTAAAGGCATACATCATATTTGATGTTGCACTGACTAACTCCTTTGGCACTATGAGGTGAACTGACAGTTTTATGACTATCTAATAGCCATTTAGATTTTCCTTGTTAAATTGAGATGAAACATGTGCTATTGCAATTTTCATCACTGTTTCTTCTATTTTTATGGTAAGAATAAGTGGCATTCTCTAGTGAAAAGCAGACTGGTTTTGGAGGAGTTTCCCCCCCCCCCCTTTTAAGGATCTTATTTCAAATCTCAGCCCTCCCACTTGTTACTTTGGCCAAGTTAATTCACTTCTATGGACTTAGCTTTCTCATATAGGTTAAATTAGATGTCATCCAAGGTTTCTCAACCTCTTTTAATCTCTTTTCCTGTGATCCCAATCCAAATTGCACAGGACAGCCCTTGAAATACTTGAAGAGATGAAATGTGTACCTTGGGTTCAATAATTCTTCTCTTTGCATCTAGAATTTTTGTGTCTTATCATACTATGGAGTATAATAAGATCTTATTCTTTCAATTTTGATGCTTTTCTGAGTGAAAATAGTCCTTCATAACTGTGATTTAGATATATTCATTATTTGTTTAGCTAAATTGTTATGTAAACTAACAAATCTTTTTTTTTTTTAATGGAAAGACATCAACACAACACTTAATTGCTAAAGACTCAGAGTTATCACTTTTGTTTACTTGGATATAAACATTTCTTTAAGATGGGAAATAGTTTTTAGATCATTATCATCATCTTAAAACTTTAGATCAAAACACTTTCAGTGCCATGAAAGTCATTCTATCCTAGAAGATAATATGCATGGATAGTTTCAGATAATATTCTAAAGAGTAGGATTTAGTCTAATTATATTAGTAAGCAGCACAAGACAATAAGTGGATTTACCAGAATAGTTTTAACTGATTGTAGAGATTGTGAGGCAACATAAAAATGATAAAATAATACCCATTTTAGAATTGGGACAGCTGCTAAATGTTATAAAAGAAAATAGAAGTCTTGCACCAGGGTGGCATCATATTATTTTTACACATTGGATTGGAGGCATACATTGCATTTGATGTTACACTGTACATAGATATGTGTGTGCATATATATGTATATTTATGATTGCTTTACTAAAATAAGGTGGTTTCAAATACATTATGTTTGAGACTTTATATAGAGTCTGAGAATAAAAAAATAGGTAGGACAGAAGAAATTCCCTTTTTTAGACAATCATTTTTTTTCTTTATTACAGATAAGTATGTCTCAAAGTCATATAGAGACACAGACATACATGATAAAATGAAGATTATTAAGTCACTGTTCTATGACTGTGAGACATGGAACACAATATTCTCTGAAGAATTAGATATGAGGCTACCATAGAGGATAACTGAGAAGTAATTTCTCAGTGCCCAGAGCAGCATAGTAGGGGTTGGAGGGTGGGGGAGAAAACAATAATTTGTTAAGCACCTATTATGTACCAAGCATTGTATTAAACACTTTACAAATATGTCATTTGATATAAATAGTAGGGTGCTGTATGAATGCCACAAGTCAAGGAAGTCAATAGATCACTATCTAAAAGAAAAACATGGTCTGGTCCCTTTGTCTCTGGCAAAAAGTAGGGGATGACAAGGGATAGCAAAAGTAATAACCTCATCACTCCAGTGTTATATTTGTCATGGATGAAAAGCCCTATAATGCTGGGAGGACAACCTGCAATAAATTCATGGAAAGATATGATAAGGGCTTCATAGAAATAAATAAAAAATAAAATAGAGGTTTTTAATTCATAGTTTATCATGAGAAAAAATAAATCATCATTTAGAAGTCACACTTATGGTGGCAGACCAATTTGACCTCTTTCAGAATATCTATACAATGGGGAAAATATCTGCAATCTTTTTTGTTATTTTGACTTTTTTTTCAATTAGCAAACATTTATTTTCTCTACTTCTGCAATTGTACAAAAAGAAAGAAGGAACAAATAATATGTAATGTGATTCATTCATTTTATTTATGTTTGACTCTTTGCAAGCCCATTTGAGATTTTCATGGCAGAGATACTAGAAGATTAGCCACTTCAAAAGGAAATCCTTTTCTCCAGGAAATTAAGGCAGACACAATTAAGTGGCAGGAGTTCCCCAAGTAATAAGTATCTGAAGTTGTTTGAACTCCATCTTTCTGAATCCAAGTCCGAGACTTTATCCACAGTGGCATCTAGCTACCCCATATTTATGTCTTTATTTACATCTATCTATCTTGAGATAGGGAGGAAGTTATAGAAAGATTTGTAGATATAAATAAATTAGGAAGTTATCTACATATAAATGTACATATGTAGATTTCTAAATAATGTCACTATATGTACATATGTGTATATTATCTATTTTCCCCATGTATAAGATAATTGTTGTTTGTCCTTTATTCTCGATGAAGGTTATGCCATAAAATGCAAGTGAATTAGACTTAAGAAAGGGAAATCTGTGTGAAATCACTAGGTTCATTCTCTCCTCCAGCGCCATGTGGGTCCACAAACAAGATCTAGATCAAGGCTGAAGATGGCCCTGGATACCCTGGAAGACCCTGGGCTTTTAAAGCTGAGATCTTTAACATGACTCACTTTAATATGACTCATAAGGTGATGCCCAATCATTGATTAAGGCTAGTTAAGACAGAAAATGACGTGTTATAATTAGTTAAATTTAAAAAAAAAACTCAATCTGGGAGGGTAAGATCTTTAAGGTTTCTGACAAAAACAGAAACAATTCTATTTACATTTACTCTGAGTCAATCTGGATCCAAACAAGGACCAAGTGAGTTTTGGTCTGGGATCTATTATTGATCGATCAATAAAAGTCAAAGTAATTTGGGTTTAAGAAATGCTCCCAGTGCTGAAACCTAAAGATATCTTGAGAAGTTTTAGCAATTAAAATGTATAAACTAAAACTAAGTTAAAATTTAGTTTTTAGTTTATAATCTAAAATTATATCATATGATAGATTACTAGCTAGCTAGATAAATAGATTGATGTGATTTAGGAGAGCAGTTTCTAGTTCCAAATGATGTGTTTGAGGTTTAGCACCTAATAATGAGATTGTTGTAGGAACAAATATTACCTTTCAGTCATGTTAGGAATTCACATTAGCCATTCTCTTCCCAAAAAGTAGCTTTATTTAGGTGAAGAGGTTACATACAAAAATGAAGGGATACAATAAACACCATGACAGATAAATATGACAAAAATTTTGACAATTAACAATGGAAAATATAAATTTCCTAGTGGAACTAACCAGGATGAAAGGAACAACCAATGAGGTTGAAATATTCCTTAGCTATCAGAGTCAGTTATCCAAAAGGAGGAGAAAAACACCATGTAGCATGCTGGGGAGATGGGATGAGAGACACCCATGGCATGGGAAATGTGTGATGCAGAGTGCTTGACAGGCTGGATTTAGCAAAGTTAGCATGGTCCATGAACATATTGATAGGGAAAAATTTAACCTCAGGACTTGATAAACTCAGATTTCATATTGAATGTAGCAAAATGGGGCTACCCACAATCTTCCACAAAGTTTAAACTAATCCTCAACCGTGCTCTTTCCTGTTTGCTTCAGGAAATAATTCCACCAATACTTTAGTCTTTCTCTGACAACTCCATCTATTTACTCAAGCCCTCATCAAGATGACATACAGACAGACAGATAGATCGATAGATGTCCATTAAATTCACTATACATTTATTGAAATTTTATAATCTCAATCGTTTTCTGGTAATCCAAAAACACAACTAAGACAGCCTTTGTCTCAAGAAACTTATGTTTTAGTTATAAGAGCTGCTATTACTATTTCGTATATATAAGTAAAACATAAGATAAGAAAGAAGCAAACAAAATATACTGAAAATTATTCTAGGAAAATTTGAGGAGGGAGAGTTTCATTTTTAACTGAAGGGAACAGTAACACTTATAAGTACAATAAAATAGCCACTGAAAAAAATTATAGAGATGAAAAGGAAGAGATTCTAAGCCTTAAGGGAAGGTCTACAAGCATGCACAGAAGAGACTGCATTATAAGAATAATAGGCAAATTTAAAAATATCCAGTTTGATTGGAGCAAAAGACAGAATCCAGGCCAGACTTAGGAAGTAACATAAAAGTGATCAGACTGCATGAAAGGTTACATTTCTGTTCTAATTAATTTTTTTCTTCTCATTTATTGAGTGCTTTATTTTTTTCACTTCCATGAAAAAACAATTTTTAACATTTACTTTAAAATGGTGAATTCATCATTCTTTCTTCCTTGCTCCCCACACCCTCATCTACTCACTGATAAGACAAGCAATTTGATATAGCTTATATATATATATATATATATATATATATATATATATATATATATATATATATAAAACATGTAGAAAATTTCCTTAATAATAATGTTATAAAAGAAAAAAAGAACACAAAAGGAAAACCTCAAGGAGAATAAAGAAAGTTAAAAAAATATTCTTCAATTTGTGTTCAGACACAATAAGTTTCTTCTCCAGATATGGATAATATTTTTCATTATAAGTCATTCAGAGTTATTATATTGCAAAAATAGTTAATTTATTCATAGCTGGTCATCTTATAATATTGATGCTACTTTGTACACAATACATTTCATTTTGCATCAGCTCATGGAAGTCTTTACAGGTTTTTCTGAGAGTATCTTGCTAATCATTTCTTATAGCACACTAGTATTTCAATATACTCATATTAAAGACCTCATTTCTCAAACAAATAGAGAACTGAGTCAAATTTATAAAAATAAGAGCCATTCCCCAACTGATAAATGGTCAAAAGGTATGAACAGGCAATTTTCAGATGATGAAATTAAATCTATCTATAGTTTTTTTGAAAAAATGCTATAAATCACTATTGATTAGAGAAATGCAAATTAAAACAAGTCTGAGATGCACAAGAGAAGATAATAACAAATATTGGAGGAGATGTGGGAAAACTGAAATACTAATGTATTGTTAATGGGGTTGTGAGACGATCCAACCATACTGGAGAGCAACTATTCCTAGGTCTATAAAACTGTGAATACCATTTGACCAGCAATGCCACTACTGGCTCTTTATCCAAAGTAAATCATAAAGAAGGAAACAGGATCTGCATGTACAAATATGTTTGTAGTAGCTCTTTTTGTGGTAGCAAAAATTTGAAAAATGAGTAGATGCTTATCAATTGGAGAATGGCTGAATAAGTTGTGGTATGTGAAGGCAATGGAATATTTTTGTTCTATAAAATGATAAAGAAACCTGATTTTAGAAAGGTCTGGAAACATTTACATGATATGATGCTGAGTAAATCAAACAGAACAAGGAATACATTGTACACAATAATAGTTAGAATGTGTGATGATTAAGTATTTAAGACTGGGTTCAGTGATCTAAGGCAATCCCAATAGACTTTGCATGAAAAATGGCACCTGCATCCAGAGAAAGAATTATGGAGATTGAATGTCAATCAACACATTCTCTCACTTTTTTTTCTTTTTTTTCCTCTCCCATTTATTCTGATTTCTGTCTCCCAACATGATTCATAAAGCAACCTGTGTTAAAAATAAATTAATTAATTAATAAAGCAACCAAAAAAATCTACTCACACCTCACAGATATCCTTTGTAGAAAACATATAGAAATATGATTGCCTAATTTCAAAACCTGCAGGTTAAAGAAAAATTTTTTTTCAAACAACAAGAAAAAAAAAAAACAATGAGACATGTAATCAATGATCAGAGTCATTCCTAATAAACTTTGGATAAAAAAATGCCATCTGCATGCATAAAAAATCAACAAAAATATGTTATGTTCACTTCTATTTTCTGTTTTTATTTTCTCTCTCTTGTGTTTTTTGTTCCTTTTCTTTGGACTTATCTCTTACAACATGACTTATAAAGAAATATGTATTTAAAAAGTTAATATACATTTAAATGAAAAACAACAAAATCATATAATCCTAACACTCCATTTAGAAGGAAAAAAAACTGTCAAAAATATCACTCATCAACATAAAAACACTAAAAATTGAATAAGAAAAGATAAAGAGAAGCAATTATTTTCTAAAAATGGATTATGAAAGGCGGAGTTGATACAAAAAAAACAAAAAAAACAAAAAACAAAACAAAACAAAACAAAAAAACAGATAGGGGTAGAAGAATAGGGTAAAGTTGGAACCTTACTGTCATATGGGTTGAAGAGGAATCAACATGTACATCTGAAAATGTTTAAAAGTCTTCTGAACATTTTTCTCCAGATTTGGAGATAGACTGGGAAAAGAGCTTTTAAAAATGTATTGAATAATATTAGCAGGGTAGGGTAGGAGAGGATAAAAAAAAATAAAATAGAGAAAGAGAAAATCAATGAATTAGTCTTGAAACTAAAAAAGCTAGAAAAAGAGCAAATTTAAAAAAAAAAAAACAAATGCTTGAAATTTTAAAAATAAAGAGATTAATAAAATTGAAAGTAAAAAAGCATTTGAATTAATAAATAAAACTGAGTTTTATGAAAAAAAAAACAACAAAATAGATGAACCCTTGTTAAATTTCATTAGAAAAGGAAAGGAAAATCAAATTTTTAGTCTTAAGAATGAAAAGGAAGAAATTTCCTCTTTATTAAAAGAGGAAATTAGAGCAATAATTAGGAGTTACTTTGCCCAACTTTATGCTAATAAATTTTATAACTTAAATGAAATGGATGAATACCTTCAAAAATATAGGTTGCCCAGAAGTAAATTAGTTAAATAGTTCAATTTTAGAAAAAGAAATAGAACAAGCTTTTAATCAATTCCCTAAAAAACAATCCTCAGGACCAGCTGGATTTACATGTGAATTCTACTAAACATTTAAAGTACAATTAACTCCAATGCTATATAAACTATTTGAAAAAATAGGGATTGAAGAGGTCCTATGGAATT
This sequence comes from Sminthopsis crassicaudata, assembly GCF_048593235.1. Taxonomy (NCBI): domain Eukaryota; kingdom Metazoa; phylum Chordata; class Mammalia; order Dasyuromorphia; family Dasyuridae; genus Sminthopsis; species Sminthopsis crassicaudata. The sequence continues at coordinate 109,028,894 of NC_133622.1, forward strand.
CCTTTTATGACACAGACATGGTACTGATACCTAAACCAGATAGCATAAAAAGAAAGAAAATCATAGATTAATTTCCCTAATGAACATTGTTGCAAAAATCTTAAATAAAACATTAGCAAAAAAGATTTTAAAAGATCATCTCCAGGATAATACACCATGACCAAGTAGGATTTATACGAGGAATGTAGGGCTGGTTCAATATTAGAAAAACTTTTTAGCATAAATTGACAATATCAATAAGCAAATTAACAGAAAACATGATTATCTCAATAAATGCAGAAAAAGCATTCAATAAAATCCAACATGCATTCTTATTAAAAACACTAGAGAGTATAGGAATAAATTGACTTTTCCTTAAAATAGTAGCATCTACTTAAAACCATCAGTAAGCATCATATGTAATGGTGGTAAACTGGAAACATTCTCAATAAAATCAGGAGTGAAGCAATGTTGCCCAATATCACCATTATTATTTAATATTGTATTAGAAACACTAGCCTCTGCAATAAGAGAAAGAGATTAAAGAAATTAGAGTAGGTAATGAGGAAATCAAACTATCACTTTTTGCAGATGATATGATGGTATACTTAGAGAATATCATTTTAGATCATATACAGGTAGGCAAACTTCATTTGATTTTTTTTTTTCATTAGTTCCCTTGAAATTCTTGACCTTTTGTTCTTCTAGATGAATTTTGTTATTATATTTTCTTGGTCATTAAAATAGTTTTTTGGGAATCTTATTGGTACAGCACTAAATAAATAGATTAGTTTAGGTAGTATTGTCATCTTTGTTATATTTCCTCGACCTATCCAGAAGCACTTAATAATTTTCAAATTGTTTAGATATGATTTTATTTGTAGTTTGCTCATACAATTCCTGACTTTCCCTTGACAGATAGATTCCCAAATATTTTATACTATCTACAGTTATTTTAAATGGAATTCCTCTTTGTATCTCTTGCTCTTGGATTTTGTTAGTGATGTATAAAAATGCTGATAATTCATGTGGATTTATTTTGTATCCTGCAAGTTTGCTAAAGTTGTGGTTTATTTCTAATAATTTTTTAGTAGAATCTCTGGGCTTCTCTACGTATACCATCATATTATCTGCAAAGAGTGATAATTTGGTTTCCTCATTACCTACTCTAATTCCTTTAATTTAATAAACTGTACTTAGAAAACCCCAGAGATACTAATAAGTTATTAGTACCAATTGGTGAACTAATTGGTTTTATTTTAATATTGCTAAATGAATATATTGACAACACTTGTCCTTGCTAAAGACACTCTAGATTTAAACATGATTATTCATATTATATTTGTCTCAAGTTTGAAAATAATGGAGATAGAAATACTTCATGGACTACAAGGTTCAGCAGTGAATATTTGTTTAAACTCATATTTTTTTCTAGTTATCTTCATTACTTTAAAATGGAATATTTTAAAATTTCATTTTACAAGAATTTTACTCCCCAATGAGTTATAAAAGTCTCCTTGAAGAAGAATCAGTTTGTTTTTAAACATAGTTCTATCTTTTTTTCTTTCAAGCAGCACCAAAAATGCTTTAAAGATACTGAAGATCCTTAATTAAGTTATATTGGGCTTAAGATGGTGTAAAACATTGTTTCCTATGTTTGCCAAAATACTGGAGGCCTACATATTTGGGAAATGCATCTCTTTGTGAGGAGAAGAAAGATTTACAGCATTGTTAAGCTATAGTTTTGTTTTGTTTTTTAATAAGATGCACATTCTCTTTTCTGATGTAAACTTAGCCTCAGGGGGCTAGTCTAGGAAAGAAGGAATTGTTTATATGTTTTGCAATATCTTTCACTATAAGACCATGAGATATTATGATTTTTAGAACAGAAAGAGGCCTTAGCAATCAATTAATCTAACCTCTTCACTTTAAAAATGGTAAAACCTGAGAATAGAGAAGGAAAGTGACTTGCTTGAAATCACACAGATAGAGGGTGCTAGAGCTTTTGTTTGAACCCTTAAATGTTATAAATTTACTGTGAAAGCCCATTCACACTCTGTAGTTCTAGCTCTCCTTTTATTGTGTTTCCTGTCAGGGACCACAAATTAACATATTTCTTATAAATATAGAAATGAACTAACTTTTTCTGGATGTGAACCATAGCTATGCTCAGGATTTTCAATTTGTTTCAAGTGCATTTAACAGAGTATTTTGCCTTCAAATTGCAGAGTACAGTTGTATATTTTTGTGTGGGTGTATGTTTTAATGGATATGTTGTTTTACATTAAAACCATTTACAAATAGATCTTCCTCCTAACTAGAAAGCCATCATTTTAAGAAAGAATATAAAAAGGAAAGCAGAAGATAAGGAAACTATTTCTTGAATATTTACAAGATGCCTGCTCATTCTTGAATATATATGCACAGTAAAATAATTCAATTTCAATTTACTTCAATTATATAAATTCATCTAAATCTTTCCAGATTTTCCTGAAACTATTGTTTTCATCTTTTCTTACATCAAAATAGTATTCTATCAAAATTATTTACCATAACTTGTCTAGCCACTCCCTAATTGATGGGAATCCCTTCAATTTCCAATTCTTTGCCATCAGATGATGAGTCCTTTTTCTTTTTGGAATACAAACCTAGTAACAATATTACTGGAGAAAGGATATGTATACTTTTATATACTTTTATATAACCAAATTGTTCTGAAGACTGTTTGGACAAGTTTGCAACTGTACCAATAGTTCATTCCACATCCCCTCTACCATTTGTCATTTTGCTTTTTTCATATTAATCAATTTAATGCATGTAAGCTGGTATTTCAAAGTTATTAAAATTATCTAATTGATAATGATTTAGAGTATGATTCCTATGACTACTGATAGCTTTAATTTTTTCTTCTGAACATGGCTTGTTTATATCCTTTGATCATTTATGTATTGTGGAATGACTCATGGTTTTATAAATTTAATTTAGTTCTTTAAGTGTATTTAGGAAATGAGGTCTTTATTGGAAAGACTTCCTATTATCAATCTTTTCCTTCGGTTTTCTCTCTTCTTTCTTATTATGGTTGCAATAGATTGCTTAATACAAAATCCTTTTTAATTTCATGCAAAATATCTATTTTACTTTCTGTGATCTTCTTTATCTCTTATTTGATGATAAAATTTTCCCCTATCCTTAGCTCTTATAAGTACATTTTCTGTGTTCCGTTAACTTCCTTATATCACCATTTATATCTAAATCGTTCATCCGTTTTGACTGTATCTTCATACATTATGTGAAATGCTGATTTCTGTCTAATTTTTTCCCAAATGCTTTCCGGTTTTCCCAACAAGTTTTGTCAAATGATGAATTATTAGCTCTAAAGTTTTGGGTTTATCAAGCACTAGAATACTGTCATCATTTGCTATTGTGTACTTAAACTATTCTACCGAGCCACCACTTTATTTCTTGACGAACTCTATTTTCATGATTTTGTATGCATATGTATGCCATTTAAATGTGTGCATACATGTGTGTATGTATGTGTAGAAGTCATATTTCCATAAAGAAGTGAATTCAGGAACAGTTAGGTGGTAATGGACAGACCATCAGCCCTAAAGTCAGAAGGACCCGAGTTCAAATCTGGCCTCAGACACTTAATACTTCCTGGCTGTGTGACCTTGGGGAAGTCACCCCCAAATGACCTAGCAGAAAACCCCAAAAACAAAACAACAAAAACAACAAAGAAATGAATTCAGGGATTAAAGAAAGCACTTCAGGTTTGCTAGCCAATAAGTTATTTTCTCTAATGGCAGGATTTTTACTAATTTTTAGATTTTTAAAAAATTAATTACAATTTTATTATAAATGAACAGCATACTTGTAGTTTTCAAGATCATTATCTCTGTCTTGGATATTACTTATAGTAAAATTCTGCAACTGAATAAAAAACCTTAGTAGTTGCTTGTTTGAGCTGTATTACAATTTATCAATATCAAATCCCATATTTATTGATGTATTGGATAAAAGCAGATCTATTATTTGAGTTTTTTTATTACTACTATGAAGGAAAAAAAACCAATATAAGATTCTTTGAAGATGAAAAAGAAAAGCTAAACAGGCCCTCAGGAAATAGGATTTGTGAAATTTAAATTTTTGTTACAAAGAATCAATGAAGGAAAAGGTTGTAATAAGGTACTAAATCAGAGGGGAGGTTCCTGCTTGTTGGAATAAATGCAAAATTCCTTAAATTTGTTTTCAAGAAACTGATTACAGACTGGTTCTAACCCCAAAGAAAAACAGAGACAATCAAAGATCCCTTCATGCCACAAAACAAACAAATAAACAAACAAACTAAAAAATACCCCACCAAAACAACAATAAAAACTTAATGTCAAGCAACATTTCTAATCTTCATTCAAGGGCATGGGATATTAGATTTATAGTCTAACATGATGAAAACAAGGATTATATAGTTGAGGTTATTTACTTATATTCCCTCAGAAAGAAAATATCAGGATTGATTCCAAAGCCAGGTCTTCCTGATCCCAAGCCTAGCACAATATGTCATCACCATAACATGGTCTTCCTTGGGTAGAGAGTATGTCTTATATAATATGTGCAATATGTAATAATATTGTATGTTCTCATATATTAAAATTTTAAATGTATAAATTAATTTCTAGTAATTATAAAGTATTTTACTATTTTTTTCCTCAAGTAATACATCAGGAATTGTTTGTTATTGTTGGTGCTTGTTAGAGGCTTTCCTTCTGAGAATTACTATGTATGCCATGTCAGCTTGTAGGGTGGACCAAGGAGATAGAAAGAGGCTTGGCCTCTGAGACAAGAGATTGTGTCTTACAGGTGTTTCCTTGAAATGGAGAGGGGTGTTTCCTCTGGCTAGATCTTTTCTTAGGATGCAGCATTAACTCCAGGTGTCTCCCTTCTGTGGATCCACCTACACAGTGCTGAGTGGGCTAGGCACAGTGTAATCCCAGAAGAGAGTAAATATAATCAGCTTTGAGTATAGGCAAAAAAAAGGATGTGGAAAGAGGTAGAAAGAGGAAAAGATGTAGAGATATTCAGAGATGCAGAAAGAGAGATGCAGAGACATTATATACACTTGCTGTTGCTTCCTGCTAACCCCTGCTGAGATTGTCAATAAAGAAAGGCTTTGGAACCTTAACATTTGCTGTCTCCATGTTTATTCGGAGAAAATTGGTATGTATGGACCTGGCAATCAGCAGCCTCAGAGTGAGAGGTTACAGGCACTAATAATACAAATGAATAGAGAAGAAAAAATTATTCATTTGATTATATTATATAGCAGATGCTTTCTGGGAGTTTCCAGCCAAAGATTTTTTTGGCTATGCAATTTGCATTTTCAAATGTTCCACCAAATCAAGCCAAAGCGATCAGTTTGTCTAATATAGTTCCAGAGCTGATAACTAAAGTTTTGTGAAATGGACCTGATCAAAAGGAATTAAGACCAGTGAAGCAAACTGCAATATGGATGTGGGGGTGAAGGTGTACAGGAATTTCAGTCAGTAGGAAGTAAGTGAAAACATGCAAACATGCAAACCCACACACACATACACACACCGAAATACACTATAGTGAGAAGGAATAAAATGCAATGTTCTGAAATACTGGAGATAATTTTTCTTAAATATAAAAGAAAGAATAATCCATAATTTGAATATGAGTTATAAACTGAAGATACTCATTTCATTCATATCATATATATATATATGATATGAATGAAATGAGTATCTTCAGTTTATATATATTATATATAATTATATATATAATTATTTCTCAATAATACCTTTATAGATAAGTTTTTCTCTGGGCTTATATGGCCATGTAGCACTTGACAGCACAGATGCAGTTTGTTAACGGAATAATTTTAGAAAAATATTCTAGTTCAGTTATTATACTGTATTTTTGGAAGCAGATGTCACTGAAAATACTATTTTTTCTAATAAGCTGCATCCCAGGAACCCTTCCTCTGCTCCAATAAATAAAAGGAGCATCTCTCCCATATATCAGAGATGGAACTTTTCCTGTTTCATAAGAGAAAGCTATAGATGACCAAAAAATATGCGTTAAGTAAAATTGTAAGGTTTCATTTTCACAGTTGAAAAATTTCAAATCTCATAGTTTTCATCTCTGCTAACATGATAGAAAATCATGTGATATAAATTTTAGGGACAGTACATCCTGTTTGAAGAGAATTTTAAAAATTTCTTAGGTCAACAGAAATAACTGCATGTGCAAGTAGTTTTATGCTCCAGTGCAGGTAAATCTTAAATTGAGCATGCTTAATAAGACTAATATATATTAACTTCTCCTATATGGAGGAGATATTCACCATTTTTTAACATGATATTGTGCCAGAGGAGGAGAGAGCATAGAAACATATCAAAGAGTACATATAGTGAGAGTGTCATGAAATGTTAGATTTTGTAAGGGATTTCCTCTGATGGAAATTTGAATAGGGGATGAAAAGGCAGGGCAAGATTATGGAATATAACTTCTGGCTTTGGCTTCTACAAGCTGCTTGTGTGCCCTCTCAAGGGGATAGCTTATCTGCTTCTTGAAAGAAACACAATAAAGCTCCAAGAATTTGAAGTTTTCATTTCTAACATAAGATATAGCATTATGGGAAGCAAAACAAATAATTTTGATTACATTAAATTAAAAATGTTTTTGGACAAATAAAACCAATATGGCCAAGATTAGAAGAAAAGAAGAAATCTGGGAAATTTTGCAGCATTTTTCTCTTATAAAGTCCTTTTTTCTTAAATGAATATGAAATGACATGGAAAAATACTCTGTCATCAACTGAGTGAAATTAATATTTTAAAAAATTGATGAATGAACAATAAGTTCTACAATCATATGAAAAGGGACTCTGTATCACTATTTATTAGAGAGATATAAATTAAAACAACACTGAGGGTACTACCTCATATTTATCAGATTGGCTAATATGACCAAAAAGGAAAATGAAAATTGTTGAAAAATTAGGATCTAATGCATCGTTGGTACAGTTGTGAATTGAACCAGCAATTCTGGAGAACAATTTATAGCCAATGGGTTATAAAACTGTACAGATCCTTTGGCCTAGTAATATCACTACTAAAATTGTATCCCAAAAAGTTAAGAAATGAAAAAAAAATATCCCATATGCACAAAAACACCTATAGCCTCTAGTTTTATAGTGGCAAAATTTTTGAAATTGAAGAGATGCCCATCAATTGGGTAGTGACAGAATAAATTGTGTTGTGCTATAAGAAATGTTGAGAGGATACTTTCAGAAAAACCTGGAAAAACTTATTTGAACTGACACAAAGTGAAGTAAGCAGAATCATAAGAACATTTACAAAATGACAATATTGTACAATGGTCAATCATGAATGACACGACTATTCTAGCAATATAGGTATCCAAGACAATTCCAAAAAACTTATGATGAAAAATGCTAATACCTCAAAAGAACAAATTGATGGAGTCTGAATGGTGATTGATTCTTTAACTTTTTTTTTTTTTTTGCTATGGAGTTTTGTTTGTTTTTTTGGTCTATGTTCTTTGGCAACATAGGAATATTGGAATAAATGACTGCACATAGAGGAGGAGATAAGGTATGTAGTAAGAGAATTTGGAACTCAAAAGTTTTAAAAATGCTAAATATTGATTTTGCATGTAAATTGGGGAAAATTTAAACATTTTCAAAAGAAAAATAGAAGAAAGTTTGGAAGTTAGCTTGGGAAATGTCTCATTACTACCCCATTTTGAACAGAAATTTTGATGACTTTAGTGTCCCACTACTATTTCTAATACTCCTAAAGATTTAGTTGACTGTAAAGATTTATTTTTATTAATTTCTGAACATGGAAGTCTTGTGTATGGACCTTCTCTCACAATTACCTCACCCCACTTCCTTATAAACAAAGAGTCCCTCATTTGGAGAATTCTTTTAAAAACAAATGTAAGAATTATGTAAGGGGCTCTCAGACAAAGAGACCAGCTATAATTCATTCTCTTTTTATGAGAGAATAAATGTAATTATCCAATTTAAGCTTGAAAAGGCAACATACAACCAAGGTTAAGGATCAGTATATAGTAAAAAGACTAAGATAATTGAAGTTAGAACACCTGAGATTGAATTTCAGCTCTGACATACTAGCTCTGTGTTATATTACACAGGCAAAACATTTCATTTCTTTGCCTAATTTACAAAATGAGAACAGTATTGCCAGCTCTATAATCTCATGGGTTTGTGGTGAGGGAAATATTTTCTAAATCTTAAAGCATTCTATGAATTTGTTATCATTATATAATAAAGGAAAAACTATCTAATAAAAAAGGTGAGCTTTTTGTTATTGAAGTATCAATAAAAACTCATCATAAGACAATGTGATCTATTAAATACTTTATATCAATTATCCCAAGAAAAGTCATATTATGATTCATTTACTAAATTTACCATTTTAATTGTTTTATTATGTGTACATGTTCTGAAATTTATCTTCAAAACATGGAGCTGATCTACCATAGAGCAATCATTGCAGGTATCTTAAACAGCCACTGTAAATGACAGGGAGCTGGGCCTAGAGTTGATCAGAGGAAGATAATAAACTATACTGACTTTGGAAATTACCAAGTGTTTTTAAATAAGCCCTAATTTTTTCATGCTTTTCATTTTGAAACCTCATTTTTGTAAAATGGTACTTGGTAGAATTGCTAGAGAGCCAGATTTAGGGTCTACGACCATCTCAGTTCAAATTTCACCTCTGCTAAATACTGACTGTGTGACCCTGGATATGTGATTTAATTCTTTCATTCTGCCAAGTAACTCTCTAACGCTAGAAATTGCAGCACAAATGTCAACCTGTATCAATATATAGGGAGCTTTTTTTTACCAGGAATTCTCTATAACAGTGAAATATCCTGGGCATTCATACATGTGTACATATATGCATGTTTGTATGCACATATTTGTATGTATACGTAAACAAAGGTACATGTGCACATATACATATGCAATTAGATATTCATGTTTAGGTAGTGCATAGGTGTCTATATATAGTGTGTTATGGACTATTACACTCTATAAAGAATTATTTTTGCCATATGTGCATATATATAAATATATATGCTTATATTTGTACATAAATCTAGAGTGTTGCATGTTAATTGTATATATGAAGCATAAATGATATATGGTCCTCATGGAACAAGTCTCTAAAGAACAACTTTCCCATAAACATTCATACTTATGTTTGTATATTTTATAGTATAATATGACCTCTGTAGAACTAATGTTACAGTATTAAATGAAGAAGAGACTTATATGGTATATAAGTTGGTCATAGTTGTGTGACCCATGAAATATGCAAAAAGAAAGACTGTAGAGATGTCACAGAGGAGATGCATGACCCCCCAAAATTAGTGAATGTTGATTTATCAACCGTGGAAAGATATTGACAGGCAGCTGCAATGTCATGCAATGTTAAGATAACTATCATGAGCCCCTCTTCATAGTTAGCAGACCATGTAAAGGATTATGAAAGCACACAGACAAGGGACAATGTAGAGGGCAAAGAAAATTAAGCCATTTTGTTGGAGGGAATTCTAACATCATTAAAATATGACTTCAGACCCAAATATAATGTGAAAGCTAAAGTGATAATCTGTCTTAAAAATGAAAAAAAAAATGACATAGGGAAATATTCTGTCATCAATTTAATTAAATAAACTTTCCTTCATTATTGAAAATTTTATAAAATAAAACATAAATTCAAATCTAGTTTTTTAGCAGTACATGAGATTGGAAATTTCCCTTCAAAAAGGAAACAGTAAGGAAAAAAACAAGCATTTTATATTTTCCCCTGACATTCTCAAACTCCTTTAAAACGTGCTGAAGCCTAGTTTAATAGATCTCATCAGCATGTTGAAGGTGTATTCTGGGCAACTTAACCATATGCTTGGTTTTGGTTATGTATGACTGATAAGAATGAATAGACTTATTTATCACATTCCCTTGGGAGAGGTGGTATATCTCCTTGCCATGTCAATTGTTGATCTTTTCAAACCAGATTGACATCTTTGGATTGACATTTCATTTATAAAGGTCAGCATATGAACCCTTGCATAGATTTAGAATTGGAAGGGTCCTTATTTGCTTCATTTTAAAAATAAATACATATTAATAAAGTGAGAGAAATGAAAGATTTAGCCAAGATTCCTGAGGCAATAAGTGATAGAACTGGGATCTATGTGAGGACTATTTGGGATAGAGTTGAACTTGGGACAGAGCTTAGATTGCAAATAGATTGTTGGCTACCCAAAAAGTCAATCCTGAAACTTGTACAGATTTTTGACAAATAAAGTGAGTTTGTGGGAGAAACTTTCAGAGTTTCAGAGCAATGGGGAGAGTTCGGGGCTCAAAAAATAAAAAATGGGAAATATGTGACTTCAAAAGTGGAGAAATAGCAAGGGGCTAAAACATGATGGAGAGGAATAAAATGATCTATTACTACAATCCCTTCAAATAGTGTAAGTCACTAATGAAAGTTTTATTTCTCTAGAAAATCACTGCTCATTTGTTAATTTTTTTTTATTTTATAGCAAATCCATGTATCTTGCCTTTGAACTATAGAAAGGGGAGTAGAGGAAGATGCATGCATTAGAAGATGATAGAAATTCTCATGGTCATGTAGAGGTTGCTGTAGGTCTATGATTTTTATATTTATGGAGGAAATTGAAGGAGTATGATAGGTAATAACTGTATAACTGAATTCTTGAATAAGAACTGGGAGGGCTTTAACTTTTTTTTTCTTTTAAAGCCTTTTAATTTAAAAACATTTGCACAGATTTTTCAACATTGACCTTTACATAGCTTTGTGTTTCAGATTTTCGCCTCCTTTCTCTCACCCCTTCTCCTAGATGGCAAGTAACCCAATATATGTTATACATGTTAAAATATATGTTAAATCCAATATATGTAAACATATTTATATAACTATTTTGCTACACAAGAAAAATCAGATCAAAAGGTAAAAAAGAGATAAATAAAATTCAAGCAAAGCAAACTAAAAAGAATGAAAATGCTATGCTGTAATTCAACCTCAGTTCGGACAACCCACTCTTTATATATAGATGTCTCCCTTTGTCAAAAGATTACTGGAACTGGAATCAATCATTTCACTGTTGGAAGAAGTCATGTTCATTAGAACTGATATCATTTATGAAGGCTCTCCAGGCCTCTCTAAAATCATTCTTCTGATCATTTCCTGCAGAACCAAAATATTCCATAAAATTCATATACCATAACTAATTTAGCCATTCTCCAACTCATAGGCATCCATAAGTTTCCAGTTTCTTGTCACTATGAAAAGGGCCTCCACAACCATTTTTGCATATACAGGTCCCTTTCCCTTCTTTAAGATCTCTTTGGGAAATAAGCCCATTAGTAACACAGCTGGATCAAAGGGTACATACACACAGATTGATAACTTTTTGAGCAGAGTTCCAAATTGCTCTCCAGAATGGTTGGATTTGTTCACAGTTCCACTAACAATGTATTAGTGCCCCAGCTTTCCCATATCCTTTCCAACATTCATCATTATTTGTTCCTGTCATCTTAGCCAATCTGAGAGGTGTATAGTGGTATCTCAGAGTTGTCTTAATTTGCATTTCTCTGATCAATAGTGATTTAGAGCACCTTTTCAAATGGTTAGAAATGGTTTCAATTTCTTCTTCTGAAAATTATCTGTTCATATTCTTTGACCATTTATCAATTAGAGAATGGCTTGAATTCTCATAAATTTGAGTCAACTCTCTATATATTTTAGAAATGAGGCTTTATCATAAGCCTTAAATGTAAAAATGTTTTTCCAATTTATTGCTTCCCTTCTAACCTTGTCTGAATTAGTTTTGTTTGTACAAAAACATTTTAACCTAATATAATCATAATTATCTATTTTGTGTTCACTAATGAGCTCCAGTTCTTCTTTATCCTAAATTTCCTTCCTTCTTTACAGATATGAGAGATAAACTATACTATGTTCTTCTAATTTGTTTATAATATCACTATGTCTAACTCATGATTTTGACCTTACCTTGGTATATAGTATTAGTTGTGGGTCAAGGCCTTCTTTCTTCCATACTAGTTTCTAATTTTCCCAGCAGTTTTTGTCAAATACTGAGTTCTTATTCCAAAGCTAAGTTCTCTGTGTTTATCAAACACTAGATTGCTATAGTTATTGACTATTTTGACCTGTGATCCAAATCTATTCCACTGAGCCACTACTGTATTTCTTAGCCAGTTCCAAATGATGACTGCTACTTTATAATATAATTTTAGGCCTGGCATAACTAGGCCATCTTCATTGACTTTTTTTCCCATTAATTTCCTTGAAATTCTTGAGCTTTTAATGTTCCAGATAAACTTTTTTTAATTTTTTTAGGCTTATAAATAATTTCTTGGGATTTTGATTGGTATAGTTCTAAATAAGTATTTAGGTAGTATTGTCATTTTTATTATATTTGCTTGGCCTACACTTGGAACACTTGATATTTTTCCAACTGATTAGATCTGACTTTATTTGTATGGAAAGTATTTTGTAATGTTGTAAATATAGTTCCTGACATTCTTTTGGCAGATAGATTCCTAAATATTTTATATAATTGACAGTTATTTTGAATGGGATTTCTTTTTATATCTCTTGTTGTTGGACTTTGTTGGTAATATATAAAAATTCTGATGATTTATTTGGATTTACTTTTTATCCTGCAACTTTGCTAAAGTTGTAGATTGTTTCTAGTAGTTTTTTAGTTGGTTCTCTAGAGTTATCTAAGAAAACCATTATATCATCTGCAAAGTGTGATAATTTGGTTTCCTTATTACCTACTCTAAGTCCTTTAATCACTTTTTCTTCTATTATTGCAAAAGCTAACATTTCTAATACAATATTGAACAGTAATGGTGATGGGGGCAACCTTGTTTCACTCCTGATCTTATTGGGAATAGTACTAGTGTGTCCCCTTTACATATGATGCTTGCTGATGGTTTTAAATAGATGCTACTGAGGCAGCTAGGTGGGGCATTGGATAGAGCATAACCCTGAAGTTAGGAGATTTTCTTCTTTTCTTTTTCTAATTAAATTAAATAAAGGTTTATCTATTTTGCTAGTTTTTTCATAAAACCAACTCTAAACTTTTATTTATTAATTCAATAGTTTTCTTATTTTACAATTTTATTAATCTCTCCTTTTATTTTCAGAATTTCAAATTTGATATTTAATTGAGGTTTTCTTAATTTATTCTTTTTTCTAGCTCTATTAGTTGTAAGCCCAATTCATTGATCTTCTCTTTTGCTATTTTATGCAAGTAAGCACCTAGAGATATAAAATTCCCCTAATTTTGTTTTATTTTATTTACTTACTTTTGCTGAGACAATTGGGGTTAAGTGACTTGCCCAGGGTCACACAGTTTGAGGTCAGATTTGAACTCAGATCCTCCTGACTTCAGAGCTGGCATTCTATCTACTGCCCAAATTTCCCCTATTTTTAGGGGAACTAAACTGCTTTGCCTGCATCCCACAAATTTTGGTAAGTTGTCTCATTATTATTATTCTCTTGGATGAAGTTATTGAATGTGTCTGTGATTTATTATTTTACCATTCATTCTTAAAGATTTGATTATTTAATTTCCAATTAATTTTTGGTCTATTTTCTCCTGGCCTTATATTACATGTGATTTTTATTGCTTCATGATCTGAAAAAAATGTATTTACTATTTCTGCCTGTGTGCATTTGATTTTGAGGTTTTTAATGCCCTAATTGTCAATGTTTAAAATTAATTTTATAGATATAATTTTTTTACAGTACATATGCATGAGTAATATTTTTTTACAACATTATCTCTTGTATTCATTTTTCCAAATTTTCCCTTCCCTCCCTCCCTCCCATCCCTCCCTCCCATCCCTCCCTCCCTCTACTCCCTCCCCTAGATGACAGTCAATCCCATACATATTAAATGTGTTACAGTTTAACCTAAATACAATATATAGATGTAAATCCAATTTTCTTGTTGCAGGGTAAGAATTGGATTCCAAAGGTATAAGTAACCTGGGCAGAAAGACTGTAGTGCAAACAGTTTACATTCAATTCCCAGTGTTCCTTCTATGGGTGTAGTTGTTTCTGCCCATCATTGATCAACTGGAAGTGAATTGGATCTTCTTTATGTTGAAGATATCCAGTTCCATCAGAATATATCTTTATACAGTGTTGTTGAAGTGTATAGTGATCTGGTTCTGCTCATTTCACTCAGCATCAGTTCATGTAAGTCTCTCCAAACCTCTCTGTATTCATCCTGCTGGTCATTTCTTACAGAGCTATAATATTCCATAACATTCATATACCATAATTTACCCAACCACTCTCCAATTGATGGACATCCATTCATTTTCCACTTTCTAGCCACTACAAAAAGAGCTGCCACAAACATTTTGGCACATGCAGGTCCCTTTCCCTTCTTTAGTATTTCTTTGGGATATAAGCCCAGTAGTAGTACTGCTGGATCAAAAGGTATGCACACTTTGAAAACTTTTTGGGCATAGTTCCAAATTGCTTTCCAGAATGGCTGGATTCTTTCACAACTTTGCCATCAGTGTCCCAGTTTTCCCACATCCCCTCCAACATGCCTCATTTTTAGTTCCTGTCATCTTAGCCAATCTGACAGGTGTGTAGTGGTATCTCAGATTTGCATTAATTTACATTTCTCTGATCAATAGTGATTTGGAACACTCTTTCATATGAGTGGAAATAGTTTCAATTTCATCCTCTGAAAATTGTCTGTTCATATTCTTTGACCATTTATCAATGGGAGAATGGTTTGATTTCTTATAAATTAGAATCAGTTCTCTATATTTTTGGAAATGAGGCCTTTATCATAACCTTTAACTGAAAAATATTTTCCCAATTTGTTACTTCCCTTCTAATTTTGTTTGCATTAATTTTGTTTGTACAAAAGCTTTTTAATTTGATGTAATCAAAATCTTCTATTTTGTGATCAGTAATGATCTCTAGTTCTCCTTTGGTCATCAATTCCTTCCTCCTCCACAGGTCTGAGAAGTAAACTATCCTCTGTTCCTCTAATGTATTTATGATCTCATTCTTTATGCCTAAATCATGGACCCATTTTGATCTTATCTTAGTATATGGTGTTAAGTGTGCTCTATATCTAATTTCTGCCATACTAATTTATAGTTTTCACAACAGTTTTTTTTTTTCAAATAATGAATTCTTATCCCAAATGTTGGTATCTTTGGGTGCGTCAAATACTAGATTGCTATAATTGTGCCCTATTTTGTCCCTTGTACCTAATCTGTTCCACTGATTGACTAGTCTATTTCTTATCCGATACCAAATGGTTTTGGTGACTGCTTCTTTACAATATAGCTTTAGAACAGGCATAGCTAGATCAACTTCATCTGACTTTTTTTTTTTTTTTTCATTAATTCCCTTGAAATCTCGACCTTTTATTCTTCCATATGAATTTTGTTGCTGTTTTTTTTTTAGGTCATTAAAATAGTTTCTTGGGAGTCTGATTGGTATAGCACTAAATAAATAGATTAGTTTGGGGAGTATTGCCATCTACGCTCGGCCTATCCAAGAGCACTGAATGTCTTTCCCATTATTTAAATCTGACTTTATTTTTGTGGCAAGTGTTTTGTAATTTTGCTCATATAATTCCTGATTTTTCTTTGGTAGATGGATTCCCAAATATTTTATACTGTCGACAACTGTTTTGAATGGAATTTCTCTTTGTATCTCTTGCTGTTGCATTTTGTTGCTGATGTATAAAAATGCTGAGGATTTATGTGGATTTATTTTGTATCCAGGAACTTTGCTAAAGTAGTGATGGTCAATTTTTGTATTAAGTTTCATGGATCTCCAAGAAAAAATAAACTCCTTTCTGTCTCCATTTAATTTTGTTCAGAGATGTATCATACCTAACTTTTCTAATATTCTGTTTACCTCCTTAACTTCTTTCTTATTTATTTTGTGGTTCAATTTATCTAGTTCTGAGAGAAGAAGGTTAAGATCTCCAATTGCATAGTTTTGCTGTCTATTTCTTCTTGCATGTCTCTTAACTTCTCCTCTAGGAATTTGGATGCTATACTACTTGGTTCATATAGGTTTAGTGTTGATATTGCTTCATTGTCTATGGTACCCTTTAGTAAAATATAGTTTCTTTCCTTATCTCTTTTAATTAGATCTATCTTTGCTTTTACTTAATCTAAGATCAGGATTGCTACTTCTGCTTTTTTTTTTTTTTTTTTTTTTTGCTTCATCTGAAGCATAATAAATTCTACTACAGCCCTTTATCTTCAGTCTATGTATTACTCTGTTTTAAATTTGTTTCTTCTAAACAACATATTGTGGCTTTTAATCCAGTCTGATATTTGCTTCTGTTTTATAGGGAAATTCATCCCATTCACACTTACAGATAAAAATAATTAATTCTATGCTTCCTGCCATCTTATTTACCCCAAATTATGCTTCTCTTTTTACTTTTCCCCTTTCCCACCTTCCTATTATTTTGCTTTTGACCACCACCTCCCTCAAAGTGCCCTTACTCTTTAGAACCTTTTACCCTTTCTTACACCATTCCCTTAATAAAAACCTTTTGGTTTTCCCTTTTATTAGCCTTCCTCTTTTTCCCATTTCCCCTTCCACTTCTCTTTAAAATTGATATTCTGTCTTTTAGCCAAATCTGATAAGAGTAAAATTTATTTCAATCTAGATTCACTCAACAACAAAAAAAAAAGAATATAAAAACAATCTTCGATCTCTATATCCATTTTTAAAAGGGCTTTCACTTCCTATTCACAAACTCAAATTATTGGAAATATAGAACTTTATTGGTAAGTATTGGATATTATTTTTGTTCAATTATATGTGTATATGTATATAATCTAAAATTCATATAATATATACATATATTCTATATTATATACACATTTTCATAGATCAAATATAGAAGTATATGTTTATATATGTATGTATACATATATAAACATATATATATATATATACACCTATATGTCTATCATTTTAAATTACTACTTTTAGTAATTCAATTGTATTCTTGGTGTAAATGAATTTTATTTAGTAGTAGTAGTAGTAGAAGTAATGAACTATTCTTCCCTTTTTGTGAAGTCTCAAATGAAGCAAAAGAGCTGTCTTTAAACTGGGAATTTTGAAAGGGTCTTGGTGAATACTGGTAGTTTAGAACCACTGAAAAAACTTCATAGACAGGAAATTAGAGCCTAGGTATCTCTAAGATTCTTTGTTCTATAAAACACAGTCTAGAGCTAATTTAGTATGGAGATGAGAAACAAGACTATGAGTAGGTTAGTGAAAAGGGGAAGATCTGGAAAAGAAAATAAATCTATGAGAAGAGCAACAAAGAGATTAGTTTCAGAGAAACATCCTAATTTTTCTCGATTTATCTAAAATCAAGCCTTGAACTTTTTAACGCAAATCACCTAGAGAGATCTTATTTAAACACTATGCATTCATTCAGGAATAAGAAGACAGAAATATACTATAAGGAAGCTGAGTAATGAGCATCTGCTTCCTTTGCTTAGCAAGTTACAGAATTAATAATACTTCCCTAATTCTGAGGCTTGAATTCTTTTCAGATATTTAGAATTCAGTCTTCTAGCCAATGTATTAATGCCAGGTTTATGTTAATTAGAAACAATTCATCTTAATTAGCTCTCCTAAATGCTCTAACAAGAAATAAATTATATCAGCCCAGAAAGCAAGATCATGCAATGTTTAATGTTCATTTAAAGCTCTTTTCAAAACAAAGGACAGTAGAGAACATGGAAGGTCAGAGAGACAATGGTTGCTATTTAAATTCTTTTCAAATCTACCACTATCTTAAGGAAAATGAGCTACCCTAACATTTACCTAAAACATTATGGTAACTAGTCAAAATCTGTAGTGTACTACATTGATTGGAGGTTGTTAGGCTTGTCCCAGTTGAACCTTTTACTTATTCTTGAGTGGGTTACAATAAATTGACTTTCTTCTAGCCAGTCCTATTAAGAATTTTCTGAAATATATCTCTTGGGACATTCTTCTTTACTAGGTGAAATCGTGGCAGTTAGAGGCAAAAGGGCCTAAAGGTGATAGAAGTATATGGAAACTAAACTTATTTTCCATACAATGTTTCCATACAATGCTCTATAGCCTGATGATATCTGTTGTAGAAGTTTTTCCATTCACCTTCCTTCTGTTCTGTATTTTTATGAACTTGGGTGATCTGAACATAACCTGGGTCGTTTGGGCCAAATTGAAAAAAACTCTAAGCAGCTTATATTCATTGCCCATTCAACAAATCTATCTTATAACTTAACTTGTAGAATTTAGGAGTGTATTAATTCGGATTTTTTGGACAAAAAAAAAAAAGAAGCAAAAATCATACTAGACAATTAAGGTGTTTAGAAAGTTAGGTTAGGTTGATTTTTTTTTTTTTTAACAAAGTAAGTCTCCACTATCTTTCTGAATGAATCACTGGAGCAGTACTCTATCCATATCAATTAAACAAACTTTTTATAAAATAGACAGGGTTGGGGATAAAATGGACAGGATATATCTGTCTACTCTACATTTTAGTTCTTAACCAAAATCTCAAAATTATTTTAGAATAAAATCAACAGTTATAGGTTTCATTATTTATTTGTATTGGGAGCCTTTCCAGTGCATTATCTTTTGGGATCCTTTCTCTCTCTCTGTCTCTCTTTCTTTCTTCTCTATCTCACTCTTTCTGTCTGTCTGTCTGTCTCTCTGACTCTGGCTCATACACTGTCTCTATCTCTGTCTTTCTGTCTCTGTCTCTTTCTGTTTCTGCCTCTCTCTCTCTTTTGTCTCTGGCTCTCCTCTCTCTCTCTTTCTCTCTATCTTTGTATATATATCTATATCTCTATATATATTTATATGTATATACATATATATATATAGATATAGATATGCATATGTACATGTATATTGTGTATGTATGTATGCATACACACATAATACACACACATATACAGCTACACACACGCATATATATATATATATATATATATATATATATAGAGAGAGAGAGAGAGAGAGAGAGAGAGAGAGAGACATTTCTTTCAGTCTTTTCTCTCTCTCTTTCTCTCTCTCTCTCTTTCATTCTCTCTCTCCCTCTCTCTATTTCTTTTTTTTTTTTTTTTTTTTTTTTTTTTTTGCTGAGGCAATTGGAGTTCAGTGACTTGCCCAGGGTCACATAGCTAGGAAGTGTTAAATGTCTGAGGCAAGATTTGAACTCAGGTCCTCCTGACTTCAGAGTTAGTGCTCTAGCTTCCTCTTCTCTAAGTTTTTTCTCTGTCTCTTTCTGTCTCTGTCTCTCTATTTCTCTATTGCTCTCTGTATCACTGTATCTCTCTCTCTCTCTTTCTCTTTTCATCTTTTTCTGTCTATCTTTTTGTATGTCTGGCTCTGTGTTTTTCTTCAGTCAAAACAGGTTACTTTATTCCTCATTCAGAGTTGTTGGTGAGTCAGACAATATAGCTTGAAAGAGAATGAACTATATAGAGTGACAGGCCTGGAGAAAAAGAAACCTCAATCCTTCTGAGTCCAAATTCAGTTTACTGAAGTTGTGAACTTGAGCAAGTCACTTATTCTTATTTATCTTAGTTTCCTCATGTATAAAATGGGCAAAGAAAATAGCAACCCACTCCAGAATCTTTTCCAAGAAAATCCCAAAAGGAAGACTAATACAAGATTGAAAAAACTGAAACTACTCAACAATTCGCAAATATAAGGAAACCCTAATTCATGTATCTTTTAAGTAAGATGTGGGTTAAGAGATCTCAGCTTCTCTACATAATTTCATCTGTGGGGGAGATGAGGGAGGTTGGAAAAAATAAAGGACATGCCTTGAGATGTTGAGCTTTTGCTCAAAAGAACTTCTCTTTATGGGATAAACAGAAGCAATAAGTATCTCCCAAGAGCAGATAGACATTTTAGAGGCTAGGATAAATTACTTTACTTTGTTATGCCCTTTCTAAATGCCTGAACTTCAAAAATTAGGGTCTGAGGAAATTGATGCACTCACAAAATAAATTATACAATCCAACATTATTTTCCTCAAGGTACACTTTTCATAACCACTTCATCTTTCATGTTACCATAAAGAAGTAAGAATCAACAATTGGCCTGCTTCTGATTACTTCAAAATAGCCCTTTGGTTACTTACTTCCTTATCCTCATAAATAATATCCTCACTTGAGTTCTGATCACTTTTCTTAACCACTTTTGTTATTTCAAGAGGTTGGGAGTGGAGGTAACTTGTTTCTATCTTTTTTTTTTTTTCCTATCAGCCTCCTGACATGTATTTCCCTTTCCCATATTTCATTATAAAGCATTTTGATTTTAATAAGACCCAAAAATAGCTCAGTCTTCTAAATTTGTTGCTCCTGAGAAGTGGGAATAATCTGACTTTGGAAAAGTTTTCAGGAGGATAGCCAGCTTCTATGAACTATACAATACAGTATCTCCCCAGGATATTCAGCCTGGAAGATAAAATTGCTTGATATTGATAAGAGTGGAACATAGTGAGGATGTCTACATAATAACCATGTAAGTTGAATAATATATCACAATATAATCATACATATGTGTATATATGCATATATATACATGTATGAGTATGCACACATAAAAATATACATATTATATGTGCATGTATCCATATAAATACATGAATACATGTAGAGAACTGGAATGCTGGAGAAGTATACTTGAAACAAGGTGTTAATTCAGTAGAATTGATAAGATAATGGTTCTCATGTGCTATATGGTTCTTAAGTACTATATACTTAGTACTTAGGATGGTGATATAAGGGTTCTTTAGTTCACACATAATCAGGATGCTGTAATAATATAATTACAATAAGGTATTTAAGAAGTAAGAAAGACTGGAAGATAGACATTCGATCTTTGACCAGCCTTGTGGGGACTCTCATGCCTACTGCACTAAGATCAAGACTGGGCCATAATAAAGAATCTAGTCTCTATTCTTGTCCATTCTCATGGTGACTCTCTTGCTGAAACCAAGGATGGTCCGAAGGACCTCCAGAAAGCTAGCCCAAATTTTATATTTTGGCATCTGAACATAGGACACTGAAAGAAGCACAATACATTTTGAGGTTGTGGACAGGAGGCCCTACACTCAGCAGTTCGACAGACCCAAGCATAAATCCAGTGGAGAAGTCCCTGTGACCAGGAAATAGGATGAGTAAACTAGTCACTTTCGTTTTTCAACTAAAATGGGGCAAATACTAACAAAAGAGTCTTCCCCTCTTCAAATGAAGTGTGTAGAAAGCATAGATAGGTTAATAAAATGACAAGGTTTGATTGTAACTTGGGAGCAGATCATTGCACTTTTAGATACATTAGAATAGACATCTCCTTGGTTCTCTAAGGAAGAAAAATTAGAGCCAGATTAGTGGAAACTAGTGGGAGAGCAATTAATTGAATATTACAATGATAATGGTTCTGATTCAATTCCTAAGGAAACATTCTATATACAACATAATACAATTGGCTTTAAGGAATCCCACAAGTTTTAAAGTAAAGAAAAAAGGAGAAAGGGCAGGAGGGGTGTGGTACTGACAAAGCAGCTGAAAAGCATGTAAAATTGGACAAGAACAACACTGATGGACTTGAGGAGTGGGGTATTTCTCACTTTCACAGCTCAGTTACACCTGAGCAGATGCCATTAGGGCATTTCCCCATCTCTTGACCTTCCTCCCTCAATTTCTCCCTCTATAACACAACTACAAAATACATTAATTAAAGTTAAAAATGAAGGAGAGGATACATCTCATTTAAAAATAGAAGTATATCCCATGATTGAAGAGTTTGCTTCTTCAGGTCAAGAAAAAAGAAAATACACTCAGTTTAATTTGGAAATTATCAAAGATCTGAAAAAGGCTTTCACTCTTTATGGATCTACATCTTCTTATGTTAAAATTATATTAGATAATTTGGTTTTGAAGTTTTAACCCTTAATGATTGGAAATCTATAGCAAGGACAAGTTTAGAACCTGGACAAAACTTGTTGTGGCTTTCTGAGTATAAAGAACTCTGTAGAATACAAGCCCAACAAAATAGGCAACTGGAGTTAATATACCAATCACCTTTGAACAACTAACAGATGTGGGTCCTTATGCAAACATTTTAGCACAGATTAATTACCCTTTGACAGCATATGAACAAATTGCTTCTGCTGTTATCAAAAACCTCCCAGGAAGACAAGATAGAGGGGAAGTCTTTATGAAAACAGCAAAAGGTGCAAATGAACCCTTTGCTGATTTTATGGGACATCTGCAGAAATCTGTCATATGAACTATTGGTGAAAATGCAGCACCAGAAATTATAAGACAACTTGTTAAGGAAAATGCTAATGAAGTTTGTTGAAGAATTATGCTAGGATTACACAATGATGCTCTTTTAGAGCCACAATGGGCACAAATACATTTTGTACCCAGGCCATATACTATATACTATATACTATGATGCAGACTTCCCAAGATCTGAACATGGGAAGACAGGGTCCCTTTTGGCAAGGGACTTCCAGAGAGACTCTTCAATGCTTTCAATGTGGTAAAATAGGGAATCTGAAAGTTCAATGTTGGCAGAGAAGACAGGGTGGGAGAACAAGACCCAAAACCCTATGTCCAAAATGCAACAGAGGCTTCCATTGGGCATCAGAATGTAGAATGACTCAGAGAAATGGGAAGTAAGGCCCAGCTCCAGGGCCCCAGGCCAAAACACTTGGAGCATGATGGCAACCAATGTTACACCCAGAGAGTCTTTAGAAGTGCAGTACTCTGACATGATCAATCAGCCAAGAAGCAATCTGATGGGAGAAAGGGATTAATAAAATCAATCAGTGGAGAAGCAATCTGATGGGAGAAAGGGATTACAATTGGGGAGAATAGAGTTGTATGCAGCTGGGACAACTGAGATATCTCCTAGAGATGTGAAATCTGTCCCTGTCCGGGCTGTAGATCCCTTGCCTCCAGGCACAGTAGACTTGACCATTTCACCTCCTGAGAGTGCTTACAAAACAGTGTCCATCCATAAACTGATTTGGGAAACTGGGGAATGTGTAGCTAATATTCCAGTCACTATTACAGATAGATAATACGTGACATATCACCCAGGAGAAGTAGTAGCATCAGGTTTACTGATACAGACTCCTAATAGGCAATTTGGTGATATTTGCTTAGATTTTTGACTCCCAATAACAGAATCCAGGAATGTTCTGGACTACAGCTGTTACAGCTGACAATGAGATGCTCATTATTTATGTAAATGGCATACCATTGGAAGGATTGGTAAACACAGATGCAATGGTACAGTTATTAAAGGTGCCAACTATCCCAGGCATACCTATATGTCTGGCATAGGAGGATTAATAGCAGCTAAAATCAGTGCTCTTCCTTTGAGATGAATATTTTAAGGTTAAACAGGAATTTTTATTCTTTTTGTAGTTGAAAAATTCCCATCAATCTATAGGGAAGAAATTGATTAATGATGGACAGAATCAGCTACATCCAGAAAAGGAACACTGGGAAATGAATGTAAACTATTATTTTTACCTTCTGAATCCAATTCTTCCTGTGCAACAAAAAATTCGGTTCTACACACATATATTGTATCTAAATTATACTGTAATATATTTAACATATATAAGACTTCTTGCCATCTGGGGGAGGGGGTTGGGGGAGGAAGGGGAAAAAATCTGAATAGAAGTAAGTGCAAGGGATAATGTTGTAAAAAAATTACCCATGCATATGTACTGTCAAAAAAAATGTTATAATTATAAAATAAAATAAAAATTAAGAGTTAAAAAAATCTATAGGGAAGAGATATATTACAACAGTTAGGATTACAAATGAACACTTCAGCTTTTTAGGCAGGGCTTCTGTTGAAGGCCTGCCAACACTCTCACCTGTTCCCATTCAATGGAAAACTGAGATAGTCATCAGGTCACTGGGAGAGATCCAGAAAGTGGTGAATGGAAGGGACCAGATAAGTTAACTGCTTTGGAGAGAGGGTTTGCTTGTATCTCTACAGATGGAAAAAGAATCAGATGGATTCCAATGAGGTGTATTTGCCTTGTCCAGTGGAAAGAGACAGAGAAGAGCCTTGAAATGAAGAGGAAGACCCAAGAAACATCTGTTGCTTTCATCACTGACTGTGCCCAGCAGTGAAAGAGCATAGCAGTTATGGAAATTGACTCATGAACATCAACAATTGTTAATGAGACTGTTGCAAGACTTCAAAATCTGCAGGAATCATTGGATTCCCCAATACATGAAGTAATTAACAATAGATTGGTTTTGGACTATCTCTAGGACTTATGGACATGTATATTTATATTGTTTATTATATCACTATGTTGATTCATGTTGTTTGTTACATCATTACTATCCTATATTATATTACTCTGTGCTTGTGTAATACCTCTCATACTGATGGATTTATGTATACCTATTTCAAGTGAGATCCTTAAATCTAGCAGAAACCTACTAACAATATCTGATTTGGTGTCCTCACCTCCCTGAGAAGTCAGGAAGGGCATTATCACCCCTTTTTTGGTGTTTTTATCTTCCTTCCTGAGAAGTCAGGGAAGGCATGACCACCTGTGTCCTAAAACAAAAGAAAGCAGGAGATGTAGAGGGCCAAAACTCTGGAGATGTATACTTGAAACAAGGTGTTAAATCAGAATTGATGAGATTATGGTTCTCTAGTTCACATATATACTTAGTACTTGGTGATGTACTTAGTAATATGGTGATGTAATAGTTCTCTAATTCAAATATAATCAATATGCTGTAATTCAAATATAATCAATATGCTGTAATGATGTAATTACAATAAGGTATATAAGGACTAAGAAGGACTAAAAGATAGACATTCTATCTTTGACCAGCTTTGTGGGGACTCTCATGCCTCCTGCACTAAAATCAAAACTGGGCCAGAATAAAGAATCTAGTCTCTATTCTTGTCCATTCTGGTGGTGTCTATCCTGCTGGTCCAAGGCTGGTCCAAAGGACCTCCAGAAAGCTAGCCCAGAAATTTCATATACATATATACAAAGACACATACATATATACTTGCTGACTTTTTAAATGTTTTCCCTTTCTTGTATGGATGGGTGCAATGTTCTGTCATCTCTAGATTGTAATCATCCTCTGGGGGCAGATCTCTTGGGGAGCTTCTGGAGCCAGCCTTAGCTTTAGTTTCAATTCAATAATCCCAAAATGCAGCCAGGAGTTAAAGTCCAGATCCTATATTGTGTCCTTTTAAGTCTTGAATCTTTTGCTGCCAGAATGTCTCCAACAAGCTTCAGTCTCTGGCTCCCTCTGAATCCAAAGCCTCCAGCCAGCATGAAGGTAGGCATGGGAATATATCAGACTCTGTCTGCCTCCAAGAGTGTAGGATGTGGGTTTCCCAGAATTCAATCCTAGATGTGGATCTCCCGTAAGTCCATGAGCAGGCTTTTCCTTTAGACTTGTGAATCTGCTGGACTTGTGAATCCACTGAATCCTGGCTCTGAATCTCCTTGAGCTTCCCTGAAGTTCTCCTCTTGACTCACTCCAGACTAATTGACCCCACTCAGTGTTGGCTTCTTATATCCTCCCAGAGAATGAGCTTGTGGATACTCCATGAGCTTGTGGGGATTCCTTACAGAACCAATGAGCGAGCTCCTTTAAAGGTATAAACTCCTTTAAAGGTTTGAACTCCTTAAAAGGTGTGAACTCTAAAGGAGAATTGTTAAGTACCAACTTAGCACCTTGTAAGGATCCTAACAGATGGGGCTAAATAGACAAGAAAAAAGTATCAAGACTTTTTATCTTTCTTACAGAATTGGGTATGTTTGTGAAAAGATAAGCATCATTACATTTTTACATCATTACAATTTACATATAAACCTCTAAAATTGAGATTATATCTCTACAATTCTCCCAATAAAGAAGATATTTATAATTTTCTCTGTTATTTTCTTAATGAAGAAAGCAATCCTGATAAATGTATTCGTGTTGTTTGAATTATACATTTGGACATTTTTGATGATGAAATACATTGACTTTTCAGAAAATCTTTGATTTTAATCATGTATATACACTCTTTCTTTCAATGTACAACTCACCAACACCATGTTTTAGTCAATGATGTTCAAAAGTTTGCCTCCATTAAATGGTTATTTGGTAGCAAAATCTTTGGTGATGGACTTCTTCAAAATCAGTAAACTCAATCCTACTAGAGCAGGCATATATTCCATCACCGAAACTGGTATCCTAAACCTTTCTAATTTAGTGAACCCTACCAAGATGTACCCAAAATCAGGGGTTCTCAAATTATGGCCTGTAGGCCAGATTCCTCTGAGGATGTTTATGCGGCCCACTGGGTTATGGCAAATGGACTGAGGGGTGGAGACAGAGTGTGAATTTTTGTTTTTACTATAGTCTGGCCCTCCAACAGTCTGAGGGAGAATGAACTGGCCCCCTATTTTAAAAGTTTGAGCATCACTGCCTTAATTTATCTTAGTATTGAAGAATGGAAAGTCACCTCTGGTCAGGATGAGCCATGTGAATGGGATGTTAAAAGAGGAATAGTCAAATCAACTGAAAATTTACTATGTCTTCTATTTAGTGCTTTACAGACATTATTAGCTTGCATATGCACTTGATGTTCTGACTATGGTACAACCGGTCTATCCTACCTTCACAAGAGTTACATTATCCCAAGCTGAGGTTTTTTCAGAAATGGTTTGGCTTTGACATGAACCTTTCATGTCATGTACTTACATAGTCACAGTACAAGAGTACACAAATATAAAACTTCCTAATAAATATATATATTTTGTATATAATATATGTATTACATATAAATATGACTTAGTCACATAGATTAAAAGAGGACATGTAGACCACCAATGGGATTGATTCCATGGTAACCATACCATAGCAATAGAATGCCAGCAAGTTTCCATCTTCATTTTCTAATAACCTTATATTTAACATAAAGCAAGGGGCAAACAAGACAGAAAAATAAGAATTGGTTGGAATCTTTATTTTAGCCTAAATCAAATATATTTATATGTATTATGAGAACATAGATTCATTTAGTATTAGACTAGTATAATACTTTGACTTTATTCTGTACTTTTTTATTCTTTCTATGCTGTTTTAAGGTTTTCAAAGCACTTTCCTTAAAATAAAATAATAAGGCATGAATTGCACATATTGTTTATCCCATTTTATAGATGAGACAATCAAGGACCAGAGATGTTAAGTGTGTTGTAATAAGACAGCTAGTATTATCAATTCAATTCAAATTATGGTCTTCAAATTCCAAGTCTTTAGATCTTTTCACCCCACCAGACTGTGTCTTATTAAATTATTTTGTATTCTAATATTTAAATGTTTTTGTGATCTTACTTATGCTGGTACTTAAAGATTTCAACTCATTCTTCATTACGAATGTCTTTTGCCTTGTCTTCCTACAGATGTTCCAAATAAGTTTCACCTAATGTTCTGAAGAGTCTTCCTCTAGCTTAAAGTTCATTCCAGAACAATGAAGTGAATGGGCTATTCTTATGCTAAGCTTTGTTTTTCTGAAGATTAGCATAAGTTTTTTTTTTTTTTTTTATGCTATATTAGAATGGAACCTACTACAAATTGTCCCTATAGTCTTAATAGCATATCAAAATAGTAAATAATTAATCAATGCCTATAAAATTGAATTGATTTTATTCATATATTTCTATTGTATTCTTTACATCCCTAAATATGATTAGGGCTATTTGTAGGATGTTAAAGATGACTGTAGAATCTTAATCCTTGCAATGTGGCTCCCTAATTATAAAATGTCTTGCAAGTTTGGAAAAATTTAGGATTCCATGTCTCTAGTTCATATTTTCAGCATCCCCCTCTGCTCCAATTGTATTTTTTAATATGATACTTGGCACAGCAAAAGAAGTCTGATGCTGTGGAGGTGAGTTGCAAAGTGGCCAAACCACTCTTCAATGTACTGGAACCTGGCATAGGATGTGCTGCCAGTATATTTTGTTTAAAAATGCCACCAGCTTAACATTTAACTGAAAAAGTAATTATTCTCCAGTTTCATTGAGCTAGGAAGGGCGAAAATGATTCATTGAAACTTGATGAGATGAAATATGATGCTTTAAGGACCTTTTGGAATGATTTCAATATTCAGAGAACAAAATATAAATTAATTTTAGAAAGAGATTTAGGAACCTTCCTGAATAGAAAGTGCAAGAATTAATCTAAATCTCAAGAGAAACTGTCTGGGATAAGAAAACTTGGCAAGCCCAATTATAGCAAGAT